>NC_056741.1:1443686821-1443701821 GCF_019279795.1 Protopterus annectens | reverse complement strand
TTTGATTTTATCAGAAGCCTGAATTCATTGTCAGTTGTTGATTCAGAATAATTAGTCACTATTGATGTACAGTCTTTATATACTGTAATACCTAACAACATTGGTTTGGACGGTGTTAAAAGAGAAGTATCTGCTTATAAAAAATTCTAAGTCAGAACTATTTTTAATTATGGATATACTGAATATAATTTTGAGCTACATTTTTTAAGCTTGATTTATGCTTTTTTAGACAGACCAATGCAGTGGTAATAGGAGCTTCTATGGCTCCCTGCTATGCAAGTATCTTTATGTCTGGTTGGTAAAGTGAATTTATATATAAATTATCTTTCTGTTCAGATATTGTCTATTGATGATATATTTTTTATTTGGTGAGAAGCTGTTGACATGTTGAAATTATTCATGGAATATATGAACAATGTAGTGAATTTTTGAAATTCACTTTAAGTTATGATGTTTCATCTGTTATTTATTTTTTGATTTGGTAATTTATAAACCAGAAAGAGTTTTATTAACCAAAGTAGATAAAAAAAAACAGTTGCATAGTAATGCCTACCTTAGTTATAATAGCATGCAGAGTAAACAATTAAAAAATGTTGTCAAGGATCAGTTAGTTAGGGTCAGCAGACTGACAGATGATGATCTTTTGTATGAAAGAGAGAGTGCTACCATGCTAAACAAATTTGAAAAAGAGAATATCCTGCTGAGATTGAGAGATGTTTTTTGTGACATTAAAGCTAAAAAGAGTTCAGATTATAGACCATGTAGATCAAGTAAAGCATGGCCAACAGATATATTCAATAAAGAGTTTTCTTCGTCAATGCTACTAAAAACTTAGATAGATGAGCAGGGTATTAAAGCAATCATCAAAGATAACTGGAAAATCTTAAGTAGCTTTCCTGACATTAAAAACAGTAATGGGTGAAAGTCCTAAGTTTGTGAGAAAGAGGAAAAGAAACCTTAAATATATGTTCTAAGTCAGATTAAACCATTTCTCTGCTAGCATAGATTATTATAAAAAGAGATGCTTCAATGTGTATAGTGTAATTATTATAGATATTTACAGATTGGAGTATCTTATGTGTCAGAAATTTTATAATTGAAATTCCTGGATTTTTTTACTTGAAAATCAAGATTTGTTGTTTTGCCGAACCACCAGGGAATTGCACTCCAGAATATAAGAGCATTTGTATGCTGCAGAGATAAATTATAGTAGCAGTGCTTTATCCAGTTATGTGAATCATGCAACGGAAGCAAAAATACATCAGAAATTTGAAGATTTGATGGTGAAGATGAATTAGACTGGAGGGTATATATTTGGCAGCATAGATTAGAAGCTTGCAACCCTTAAGGTCTAAATTAGAAATAAAATTTCAAAGTATTTCTCAAGAGAAGGAAATTACAGCTTTAAAGTAATTGCTCATGTGATAAGTCATGTGATGTTATTCAAAGTGCATTTAAGTTGATACTTTTGTTTATTTTTTCAGTATGAAGAAGACTCATTTAAAAGACAAAAGTGCTTGTTAAATAAACTTGTTTTGTGAGTGTTTTAATTATGGTTTATTTTATGAATTTTTTATACGGTTTTACTGCAACAAGTTGCTGTATAGTTGTTAATTTTATTTTGTGTTTCAAACTGACCAGCAGGCATCTTGGTATGGTCCCATAGAAGTAATGTTCTTGGCCTTGAGGGCTTGTTATTTTGAGATTTGAAGAGGGAGATATAGATGCAGGTTCTGAGAATATTAGAGGGGAGCGGGGGGGGGGGAGTTTGAACTAAATTTGTCTGCTAGAAGACTGCTATGTTCACTGTGTTTGAGTATGAGACATCCTTTACAATTAGCTCTGCTCAGTGCTGGACATAGTTTCTGAGATTTCTAATATAGTTAAAGAAGGCTTTTTGATTATTATTCATCTGGTTGGTTATCTTCCCCTCATATCTGGCTTTGGCTGCTTTGTTCACGGTCTGAAGTTCTTTACTAAGCTTAGTAAGAGTGTTACTGGCATCAGGATAGTTAAATTTAGGTTTGCATGCAATGAGTTTTTATTTTATTTTATTATAAAGCCTATTTATTCTAAGATTCCACCATATGGGTTTATTTTTAAACTCGCATTGTATTTACTTCTGGGGGGGGAGCAGATGCATTTGTGCAGCTATTTATGTGTGCATAGAATTTGATAGTAAAGAATTCTGCATAAACAGTGAGGTCATCAAGATGAAAAGAGCTTTTGAATTTATCTGGATCATCACTCAATTTTAGGAGATTAGCCATGGTATAATCTTGAAATAACAAAGTATTGGAAGATTCTTCCAGCTTCAATATTAAGGTGAATGTGACTGATCTGTAGTCTGATTTGACAAGGGAGGAAGTTTAAATTTTTGGGGAGTAAAGAAAACCATATTAAGAAGTACCAAGTCCAGGATTTTATCACCACTGGTTAAGGTGAGGACTAACTCATTCAGAGAGTTTGTACTTATAAAGTCTATAAATTGTTGAGCATCCATGTTTGAGGATGTATACAGCTCCAAGTTAATGGAGGGGTAGTCAAAGTCTACTAGAAGAATGTTGTTTGGCTTAATGCATAGCGACTGGATAACAGTTAAGTGGAAGGTATGGGTTGAGGGAGATATAGGGGGGGGTCCTATAATTACTAATGATATAATAAAGTTATCCAATAGCAAACTGGATGTGGAGGAGTTTCAGGTTGTTATTTTATCTAACAAATCTGGAAGTGAAATGACATTTAAGAATATGGAGACACCACTGCCTTTAATGCCTTCATCTAATGGGGTGGGCCTGACTGTGAGGTAGGCATTGAAAACCTGTACTGATGGAGGGCTCTCACTGGAATCGAACCAGGTCTCTGTGAAGAAGCGCACATTGATTTATTTTAAGGGTAAGCAGTATTTGTAGGAACTGGAGGTTTTTCTTAAGGCTGCTAACAGTGAGCTGCAATATGTTTATGTTATCTGGCTTCTGTTTTATTATGTTGGAAGCTTTAGAAGACTGGCATTGTCAAAAAATGCACTATGGGGTGGATAAGGATTTAACCAACATACAAAATCCTTATGGGATAGGTGCAGGGCATTCCTGTCAAAGCAGTTTAGACAGTCTACCATCTCCTCCCAGGCTGACATATATTGTACTCCCTTAGAATGACATCACAATGTAAGCAGATTGTTGAAAGCAATGATCTTTTATTTGTATTGAAATATCATTTTTGGTGATGGTAGAATATTGCTCAAGCCTATGTTTATATCTGCCTCAGACACATATTGTGAGAGCTCCATCATGTCTATCTTTACGTAGTCCAGGGATTTATGTGTTAAGTCATTTTCACCCATGTGTACTATAGCTGTGTCACATGTGTGCTTGTGATACAAAGCCCTGAGTGCATGCATAATGTTGCAAATCATGGCACCTGATAGGCAACTGACCAAACCCTCTACTTGCATAACCTAGTGAGCGGTACTTCAGTGTGTCTCACTATGGAGTCACCTATGACTAGGATATTGAATGTGTGGAAGTTTGCATTATGGGCTTTTGAATCGCGTCATTGACAGTGACTTTTTGATGTATGTTTCTTTGTAGGTCCTACCTGTTTTGTGCGTTTGTGAGGTTGCTGATGGTAATTGTTTCTTAAGTTACATATAGGAAGCCTTTGTGGGTTAGGTAGGTTACTTTTAAGAGCTTCAGCATATGTGGGTCTTTATGTTTGGTCTGAGCTGTGTGTGATTGGTTTAGTGTGGTGTTATGTGGTACTGACAACCTGCATGTTATTCATGCTGTGTATGTGTAAGAGCTTTGCCTCCAATAACATAATATAATTACATCTCTCACATGCTGTGTCAGTTTTTTAAGTAATAGATGGTTGTCAATAAACATGAAACAATTGCCACATAGTCTCAGGATGCCCATTCCAGCCAAGCTGGCTACAAAATGGTTGCAAAGTGCAAATCCATGGTTCTAGGTGCTTACTTGAAGAGTGTAGTAGCCTAAGGTTGGAGGTGATTACTAAAGATGCTATCTGTCTTGTAGCAGAAATAGTGCTGGTCTCAACAGAGCTATACACAGCTACAAATCAATGATCCTTTGTGCTTTCTCTTACTAGAAACAAAAAAGCAGCACTAATCCCAAGCTGCTTCCTGATAAGTAAAATTAACCTAGATGCTTATAGGTACATAGGTTCATAGGTAGGTACTAGGCTATCTGCCCGAAGGCATTTATAAGCCTAGCCAGAATGTGTTGGCTTTCGCCGCCCCCTTAGATTAGTTCCCTGTGCCTCTGTCCAGCAGAGCCACTGAAGTGATCCCCAAGGTAAATTTTCTGTTTCCCATCCACTCGTCAAGATTTCTTTTGAAGAGTGTTAGTGAGGAGCTCTGCCTAATGTAGATTGGGATCTTGTTCCAAAGCATGGGAAGTCTCTGGGACAGGAATCTATCCCTCCAGCATGTCCTATTTATTGTTGTGGTAAGGTTTAGATCCCTAGAGCGTGTGGCTCGCAAGTATAAGGTTTTCTTTACGTGGAGCATGTCCATCACTTGTAGGTTGGACATGGCCTTGTATGTCAGGCAGAGATCACCTCTGAGTAGGCGGTATGCAACTGAGTACAGCTGTAATTTCTTCAGTCAAGCTGCATAGGGCATCTGTTTGAGGCCAGTGATCCCCTTGGTAAGGTACTTCTGCAGTCTTTCCAGCTGTTGCAGGTGTCTTGTAAGGTACATCTCAAATGGGGCGTTGTACTCTATGATGGGTCTGATGAGTGATGAGTAGAGGGGCACAATCAAACCAAACTTCAAAGCAAGGAAGCCAGCAAAACGATGCACCACCACACATTGGATAATAAAGTGATGGATACTCATGCCAATAAGGATAAAATGCTCAAATGAAATGTATTTTAAGCTCACAACAATAAGCTTTTCATCGGTGACTCCTCACCAACTTCTTCAGAAAGTTAAAATACATCACCATGACGTTACATACTTAAATACTCATTAAAAAACTGATTGAAAAACACGTGTCTTCAATCAAACAAAATCTTTAAAGATATAGAAACTGATGAATGCTCCTCTGTAGCAAGGGCTCAACCTAAACGGAACCTAAATTTACTATGTACATTGTAAAAACATGAAAACATCAACAACAATGCATATAATAAAATAATTTGTAAACTATAAACTCATCTCACCAAGCTCCTTAATTTCAAAACACAAGAAATTGATAACATTCCATTTAACCCCGGGTGATGGTAAGCCTCTAATTTTAACTGCCATAATAACTCTTTTTGTTCCAAACATAAAGATTCTGGGCCTCCCCTATTTGCAGGAACTACCTGATCAATCACTGAAAAATTAAATTCATGATTGGGGTACTCTTTAATGTGCTTGGCCAATGCATTTTGGGGCACAATGACCTCTTTTGATCTGGATGCGAACCCTTTTGTGATTAGGTGGGCCATGTAGAAGGATTTTCTAACCACTTTGGCAATGTGATTATCAAAGGTGAGATTACTATCTACTTGGGTCCCCAGGTCCCTTATTACATCATCCGTATTTAGGGGACTACCACCTATTTGGTAGTTTGTGGGTACTTAGTTTTTTCCAAAGGGGATGACTATGCACTTTTTGGCATTTAGCTTGAGGCCATGATTTTGACACCAGGTATCCATCTCAGTGAGACCCTTTTGGAGGATGTGTGTGTCAGCCGGAGAGTCAATTATAGCCCCTAGTTTGCAGTTGTCTGCGAACTTGATCAGCCATAGTCCTCCTGTGCTTGCCTGTACCTCTGAGAAGTATATGCCAAACAGGAGGGGGTCCTAGGACTGAGCCCTGGGTTTAGTACACTTCCTGTTGTGTATTCTTAGCAGATATCCAGGATAGAACCTACAGCAGTTGGAAGCAACAGAAAGCCAAATTGTACAAAGGGACTGAAGAGTTTTTTTACCAAAACTAAAATCAGACCTCAGCATTATGGAATTTGGGAATAGGTTTATTGTAGGGTAGGATTTCAAGATAAACAGGGTATAGTAAAGCTACTCCACCACCTTTTTTGAGTTTTATCAGGCATGATATTATAACTAGGGAATGATATTCCAGGGTCAAGTATATGGGTTTTTAACCATATTTCAGTTCCAAGCATGGAGCTGTGAAATTTTACTAGGGATGCTACGAGTACTTAAGGAAATTAGTTTAAGCTGTTTGGGTGAAGTTGAGATAACTGGACTGGGTTTTGATGGGTTTGGTGATAGTGGTGTGCCTTTGTTTTGGAAGGAGTTGGTTGGGTTTAGTTGGAAGAGGGGGTTTGGCTTGGGGTGAGTTGTGGAGGGTACTGGGGAGTCAGGATGGAAGGAGGGGCCAGGGTTGGAAAGAATATCCCCTCACAGTAGTAACAGAGAAAATGGATATGTCTGGAAAGCTTGTTTTGGTTTTACTGTAGCAATTATTTTATTTTGGTGGGTCTGGTGTGTGGGTTTAGTAATTTGAAGTAAAGATTGGGTGAGTCTTTGTATATACTGGAAGTGATTAGTGGTGAAGTGGGGTTATTTGAATGGTTAGAAATGGAGCATATAGTGGGAGAAATGTGACATTAGTCTAACACATGCTTTGGAAGAAAAACTGTTGAAAAAGCAAAACTGGATATGCTCCAAACCGATGGTTTGTTCTATAATACGGAATCACTCAATCTGAAACTCCAGAACATGTAAACTTTTTATTCAAGCACAATGCACAGGCTTTTCGTCGGAAACATTCCAACTTCATTAGAAACGGAAAACAGCGTCTCTCACAAACAGTTACCTTAAATTCAGAATTTTAAAAGGTCACATGGTCTCTGTGTTGTATCAGACAAATACTGACACACCCACAAATACTAAATCCTATGATCTTCAAAAACTAAGTAAACATACTAAAAGGTTCAATACATCTATCGATTAAAATGTTAAAATGTTTTAAAATGTTTTAAAAAATCCCTGCAAGATGTAAGGACAAAGGCACACGATGTATAAGTTGGTCGAAATAATATACAAACAAATTAATAAAAACAAAAGTACAACACCGCAAAATTAAACCCCTATGAATAAGGTACTGTTGCTAAACAATACTGAATAGATGAAAGTCTTACAACAATTGACTAGCCCATGTAGTACCAACTTAAATGAATAGATCACAAAACTCATCCTTTCCCAAAATAAACTCTCTCTGGACTCTGTAATGAAAAATAATACAGCTTTGCGAGTGCTAAATTTGAGGTATCCCCTTACAATGTAAATAAATCATTGATTATATTAAACTTCAGTACTGTACACTAGTATGAACATATTTCACGCATATAAATATTGCAACAGCAACAACTAATCAGACCTTGCAAAACAAGGCAACCAAAAAGAACTAAACTAACCCTGTATGCTAACTAACTAGATGAGCTATAAACTCATAGGTATGGAAACTGAGTGAAAAGGGGGGGTCTACAACAAACCCTAAACATTACTAAGGACCAAATGAAACCATAAACTATGCCTGACATACCCTAACAAAAGGGACTTTCTAAAAGGACTACTAACAAAAAATTGAATAGAATCATGTATTAACATAATGAACAGTCATGTGTCATAATGAACAAGAAAAACTGTATTAACTGCAGAGAAGGATCATGTAAATTCCAAACAGTAATTTATCTGCTTGACCTCTTGAGTTTTAATAGGCAAGCTATGGACAACATGCCGTTGATGCCAGGGGCATGACAGGCATCTAACCTAAGTTGCCATGACAACTCTCTACTCTCCAAATGGAGGGATGTGGGCCCTCCCCTCCCATCAGATTTTACTTGATCTATAATAAGAAACAAGAAGTTGTGGTTGGGGTTCTCTACTATATGCGTAGCTGGGGCGTTTTCCGTCTTGCCTTTCCTAATAGCATATAGATGTTCATATATGCGTTCATGTAATTTTCTGTCGGTCTTCCCGACATAGAAAGCTGGACAACATGAACACGGGGCCAGGTACACCACTTGTATGCTAAAACAATTAAATCTACCCACTATACGATATACAGAGTCCCCAATTACATATCTTGACCCTGTCTTTATATAGCTGCAGTACTGGCACATATTGCACTTAAACATTCCATCCCTAGTGCTGGGTACCTTTGATTTTTTCTCTAATATACTTTTGAGGTTGAAACCTCTCATAAACACTATTCTTGGTGATTCAACCAATAATCTACAAATAGAATCATCCTGAGTAATCAAGTTCCAGTTTTTCAATATGACAGAAAATATCTCTTTAGCATCCATACTATATGTTAGTATGAAGCTTTTAGACATTGAGGTGACTTCATCCCTCTTCACTTCAAGATTACCCTGCACTATGATGTCTTGGTTAAAAATGGTACATAAACACCAGTAACTCTCTTATTTTGAACCTCCCTCAAAAGGTCATTAATAAGGTCTGCAGGGTAACCCCTGCTCAGGAAAAGACCTGCCATAAAGGCACATTCCTCTAGAAAGTCACAGTCTCTAGACACCATTCGGGCAGCTCTAACCAGTTGGGCTTTAATAACTGATCTCTTTTGGGAAAATGGATGACAGCTATTAAAATGAACATAGCTGTTAGAAAAGGATTCCTTCCTGTAGATCTTAGCTACGAAGCATCCTTTCTCTTTGTCCTTCATGAGATCCACATCCAGGTATGCTACACGGTCTAAAGCAAAACTGTGAGTGAACTGGAGGAAATTTGTAGAAGAATTGAACAAATCTAACAGTATAGTAGCTGTCTCTTCGTTGCCCTTCAGGATGATAAAAATATCATCCAGGAACTGTGTATACAGCAATACCTTGTCGAAAAATAGAGTATTAGATAAGATATACTCCCTCTCCCAGTAGGCCAGGACCAGGTTAGCCACACTGGCTCCACATGCGGAACCCATCGGCACACCTATCAACTGTAGAAAAAATCTGTTATTGAAAGACACAAAAGTGTGAGACAGAATAATGTCTAACAATTCGCTAACCAGTTGGATGTCTTTAGCTAGGGCCTTTTTTGAGGTCAACATTGCTGGGATCCAATTAAAGCTACTGAGTGAGGAATGGAAGAATATAAGTCCTTCATGTCAATAGTTAAAAAGTGACTATCCTCACTATAAGTAGTTTGATTGATCCTAGATAGAAAGGACTAAGAATCCTTAGAAATTTAAGGCTCACTGGCCACATATTTCTTCAGTATGGTATCTACTACTTTGGCGCTGGCATAAGTAATGCTGCCCCTAGCACTTACCAATGGGCGCATAGGTGGATCCAGTGGGTTTTTGTGAATCTTGGGTGATCCAAGCATGGGTTCTGTGGTAGGACACTGTTCTCTTACTACTATTGTAAGACAACAGACAATAGCAAGCAGGACATAAATCCACTATAAGCTTTAAGTGAATAATACATTGGGCCTAAACAACATGACAATGGTACACTCTGAGTTCCCTGCTGAAATGTACCTGTATGACTGAGCTAAGAAGTCAGGATGTGTGAGTAGTAGTCAAGATCCTTTTGTTTTGTTTTGTTTTGTGTTAGCAGAAAGGATGGTGTTTCAGAAACAAAACTTGAATTATAGCTGTGTGACTAAGCTAAGAACTCAGAATGTGTGAGCTGTAGTCAAGCTTCTTTTGCTTGTATTTTTCTTGCTGGAAATGTGGTGTTTCAGAGAGAATTATAGCTTAGTGATAGAAGTGAGCACGCAGTGTCCTGGAACAGTGTGAAAGCAAAGGAAAGAAGGAATACTTCGATACTCAATGATCGATACTTAATGATGAAGCGGGGGGTATGCAAGAAATAAGGAAAGCATGGGATTTTGGATGCAGATTCTTAAGAAGAATAACAACAGCCAGACAGAATATTATATTTATAAAGTAGCAGAAAGTATTCTAAGAACTAAGCCAACAATGCAGTGGAGAAAAGAGATTCTGCCATTTGGAATGACTGCAATTAGGGGTTCAGAGAACAGGCAAGAGGAGGTTGGAATTTACTGGAGATCACTGGCAAAGGAACCAATGTAATGGGAGCAAATAACTAGAAAGAGAACAGTAATAGAGTGGGAAGAGGCCAAGAAATCTGCATTTGGAGTGCAGGCTAGAGACTGCCTTCCCTACTAGGGATTGATATCAGAGTATACTTAAAGAGAAAAAGATAGGGGAATCCTAAGTGGAAGACTTGTTCTGGTAGAGCTTTTAGCTGAATCTTGAACAGAAGCTGTTGTTAAAAGAGGGCTCATTTGTAGGGCATATAAAATATTGCACAATAACTATAGGAATCAATCAGAGGACATTAGAAAAGATTGGGAAAAGAAATTGGATGAGCAATTCTCAAGGAAACAATGGAACAGCATATATATGGCTCCCAAATATGCAATAGCGTTGCCACCCCTCCGTTTTTTTTCCAGAGTGCCCGGAAATCAGTAGGGCACTCCAGTTCTCCGGTTCTTGCACTCGGAGTCCGGAAATAGCGACGTCAGGCTCGTCAGCGCGTATTAAAAAAAACATTCCCGTCTTGGACTCTCGTTGATTGGCTGCTTGCTGCAGATGAGGCTCGTGCAGCAAGCAGCCAATCAACACGTAGAGTTAGTAGTCAAAGCCCTGCAAAGCCCGCGAAAATTTATGAATATAAAGCGGCGCTTCAGCTTAAGTTTTTACCTTTTACTTTTGGGTGCTGCTTTAAGATCTGAAATTCTTGCTTGGACCGTCGGACGTCGTCTTCAGTGGATTGCCTGCTGCCTGGAAGCTCTGCCTGCTGCCTGGAAGCCCTGCCTGCTGCCTGGAAGCCCTGCCTGGAAGCCCTGCCTGCTGCCTGGAAGCCCTGTCTGCTGCCTGGAAGCCCTGCCTGCCTGGAAGCCCTGCCTGCTGCCTGGAAGCCCTGTCTGGAAGCCCTGCCTGCTGCTTGGAAGCCCTGCCTGCTGCCTGGAAGCCCTGCCTGCTGCCTGGAAGCCCTGCTGGTTAGTTTTTTATTCGTATATTCCACATCTTATTCAATGTATCATGGAAATAGCTAAGAAATAGTCTCACTTCTACCTTAACCCACAGATGTAGAGAAGCGAAATACAACCTGTCGCTAGATTGGGAGTACCACTAGGAGTCTAGGTAGCTGCCTAGCAACCTCAGCTTCCAGTACCAGTCTCAGATGGCCGCTGGTACTGTCCTGTTGCTGTGCACATAGTTTGTGACGAGGTGGTAGAGCAGTAGTTGACAATATTGCAATAGTAATTATAAAATACGATACTTTATGCCATTAGTGAATGATTGTAATTACTGAGATTTGTTTCAGTGCTTTAATATTTCATTTGACTCATAAATGATGTCATCTGACACGCTTTTCATTTTTTACTGAAGTATCCTACAATTGCAGTATTTGGACAGCATATAGCCAGGGATGGAATAGATTTAATGAAATGTGTCATTTCGCCTTAACACTCACTGTTACTGGTATTTCTTATATTGCTGTTTGTGAAACTTTCTTTGCTGTGTTCATCGTTTTGCATTTAAAATTATTAGAATCTGTGTTAATTTGCTATATATATATATATATATATATATATATATATATAATATACATTACAATACATTATTTATACTTGTGTATACTTTATACATTAAAATAATGACAGAATCACATTATTGATTGTATATGTAAATTCATTAAGTTTATCTCAGGAAATTGTAATTTCATTTTTTTAAATGAGTGTCAGCAATCCTGCATAAATCTGCGTAGAGCCAAGGTAAATTCTCACCACTTAGCAGATGGGTAGCATTTAGCTAGGGATCTCAGTATGATCTGCATCTGTGCAGACAGAACTGCACAAAGGTGGGATCCTTTGGTTCCTTTTGTAGAGTGTTGTTAGAACGCTGAAGAAAAAAGTTGGTAACAGTTGAAAGATGAATGGTATGCCAGGGAGGAAATGCATTGCATTTATTGTTTGTAACATGATTATGAATGTTGTGGTGGCATGCATGACCATTCTTTTGCATAATTAAATACAAATTAAATGGCTGTGCATGTTCTGTAGACTCCATTTGACTTGCAGCTTGTACACCTTGCAAATTTAATTTCTGTGGGCACTTGTGAAATTGAAATTGCAGTCATAACACAGTATGGCAAGAATACACTTTTCTGATATGGCCAAAGTTGCTAGAACACACAACAAAGTATTATGATTTGTGGTATGTTGGTGCTTTTCATCTGTCTAGCATCAAGTTGCTGGGTATCGTTCAACAGGTGTGTTATTATAAAGAAGCAAGTTAACTATGACGTTTTAGCAACTTTTATGTCAAATAATGCTTCGGGGGTGTGGAGGGTGAGCAGCTGAAGAGTCAAGTTGGGGTTGTATGAAGGGGAGGGGTTGGCATAATGGTTAAAGTGTTGGCCCTTTAGCTGCCTGTTCTCTTCTGCTGCTGAGAGCTTGTTTTAGTAGCCCTGCTGCTGATTTTTCTGGAGGTAAGTGGATTTTTTTTAATGGATTAATTCTTTGGAATTAAGGTAGATTTTCAAAGATTAGTGTGACAAGGGGAATGAAATATTGCCAGCACAGCTACTAGTGAATTTTTTAAATATTAAATTTATATTAATTCACTAGCTGTGCTGGCACTATCTCATTCATTGATGGTGACAAGATGTGTGTAACTATCTAGATGTTCAACATGTGGTGATTAACTAGAACAGTTTCTAATCTGGTTTTGGACTTGGTTGCAGTGAATATATAATGACTTTGTGATTTGTATAAGATGCTTGGACTGTAGATCTGTCTTTCTAGTCTGTCATCACCGTGATGTTTACCTTGACCTGTGTTTCTTCCTAGGGTGTCTTTCTAGGGTGTACAGTCTTCGTAGTATAGTGAGGCTTAAATGTAGCTTTTTTGTCTAGTTTGTCATCACAACTGTTTACCTTTTATCTGTGTTTTCTAGGGTATACCGTCTATACCAAAGCTTAGCTCATTTGATGTTACAGTGAATATATGATTACATGATTTGTATAGGATGCTTGGACTGTAGAACTGTCTTTTCTAGTCTATCATCACCGTGATGTTTACCTACTGTCAATGTGAAATATCTCATGTGGTTTTGAGCTTGTTACAGTGAATATACACAGGATATTTTCTAACGTTTTGTTGTGTAGATATTTAAGTTTTGAGACGACTTAAATATTTATTTAGTGACACTGGGCCACTACCTTGGCATTGGTCAAACTAGCAATGTTTATTACTATTGCACAGTAAGACTGAACACACTTTGTTAGGGCCTTAAAGTTGCTTATAAGGAGTAGCTGGCTGATTATGTTGTAGTCTGGGGAAAAGGGGGGCATAGTTAGTAAACTTGTGCCAGCCTTTCCCTTGTGTATATAAATCAGACCTCAAGTCTGTCTCAACTGCTTTAGCAGGGGCCCAAAGCACTGTTAAATAGGGTGCTCGAGGTCTTCACTTGGCCACTATGCTCAACTCTAACTGTGCCAGTGGGAGGAGGTGGTGGTGAGGATCTGGAGTGGAAAAGGGGAGAAACCAGCCCCAAGTTGACTGGTCTCTGTGCTTTGCACTTAATATGGGGTGTTGCATCTGGAATTGTGGGGCTACGGAATTCATCTTTATGTCTGCCCATACGGTCTCTTATCATTATGCAAGTTATTACTGTTGCAGCCAGAGGGTATTATGATTGCTGAGTTACATATTTCATGTTTATCATTGTGTCGGCCCACACTATGTCCTGTTTGTCTTTATGCAAGTTATTACAATTGTAGCCAGAGGGTATGATTGCTGAGCTGCCATGTATTTCATCTTTATCTTGTCAGTCCACAGTATGCCTGAACTTTCTTGCTGTGTTCAGACTCAGCTGGATAACATTTGCACTGGGTTCTACATAAAAGTAGAGGGTCTTAATTTGGTGCATTGCTGTAGTGTCTGACCCATGTGTTTTACACACAGTTGAATGCCTTCTGTGCATATTCTGTTGTCACACCAGGTTCATGTGTAACAGCTGCAAGTCCCTCAGACAGGAGTTGCTTCTGCCTTTCATTGCTTTACCTTCACTGTAATTTTTCATGAGGAGTCTCATTTTTTTTTCCCTATACCAACTTGGTATTACTAGGGTGTGAAAGTCTGGAAATTCACATGTGAATGTGAACTCTGGCTAGTGGCTACTGACTGACACAGGCCCCACCAGGCACTGGTGTTGGTCACAAGTGTTTTGATTTTCTATTAATAGCTGTTTTGGTTTATTGTAGTGTTGAGCAAGGATCCTACAGGAATCATGTTCAGGAAAAGGTCAATGGATCATAAAGAAGAGGCTGAAAGCTCATCTCCTAAGTGGTTTTTCTGCAGTTATAATAAGGTGTGGGAGCAAAGCTACTCATGGGTGCGACCTGTTCCAAATGCAGATGCCATGGCAAAGTGTACATCCTGTGGAACAACTTTCACTGTAAAATGGGATGGGGAAATGGCACTGAAAAGCCATCAGAAGTCAGACAAACATCATCAAAGCCTTCAGCTCTAGAGGCAGAACCTCGTAATGACCAAGTTTATTCAGCCACGTAGTGTAACCAGTGAAGCTTCCAAAGTCACTGCAGCTGAAGTGACAGCAGTCTATCATGGAGTGAAACATGGTCACTCATATGTATCCATAGATTGTGGAGGTAAGCTGGCACCGACAGTCTTCCCTGATTCTACTTTGGCTTCGAAATTCACCTGTGGGAAGACAAAATCTGAGAGTATTGTCATGAATGTTCTTGCACCTCATTCAGAGGAGCTCCTTCTGCAGGAACTTGGCAATTCCTATTTCTCAGTGGGATCAGATGCATCCAATAAAGGGAACAGAAAAATGTTCCCTTTAGTTATTCAGTACTTTACTCACACCCATGGCACACAACAGAAACTCCTTGATTTCTATGAGGATCATAACGAAAGTTCTGAATGTATCTATAATAGAATAAAGGACATCCTTGTGCATAAAGGACTCAAAGTACAAAACATTGCTAGCTATGCTGC
>NC_056741.1:1443624321-1443681821 GCF_019279795.1 Protopterus annectens | reverse complement strand
ACACTCAAGTGGGGACAAGGGTAAATTCTCCAATCCCCAGTAATCCCTAGATCTCAATTTAAAAGCTTTGACATTTTGGAAAATTGATCATATGGTCTCAACTATATGATGTTTGACTTTCTTCTGAAGGGGACCCATATATATATATATATATAAATATATATATAAATATATATATATATATATATATATATATATATATATATATATATATATATTTACATACAGATATGGGTCTACTTCTGTTTATCAAAAAAATCACTTTTTCGAAAAACAGAAAGCCAAACCCACTTTAGCGAAAGTGCACTTAAACTTATACATATATATATATATATATATATATATATATATATATATATATACTGCAAACACACACATGTGTGCACACACAACAGGCACATGTTCCTCTCTACACAGGTAATAAGTAAAGTAGCCCTGACTTTGATCCCAATTTTCAGGATTGTAACCTACATAATCCAAACAGATATTGAGCATTGTTTTCATACTGGTTGGGAGATGTAAATTACTAGTGAATTGTATAGCACAGATTACTTCCAGGCTGCAGAATTTAGTTTCTTGTGATTAATTTGCACATGTCCAACTCTTTCCCATTGCCTGCATTTTCCTTTATTTTTATGTTTGTTTTGCCTCTTTTCAGCTCATAATGTATAGTTCATTTTCTATAGTCTGTTCTCCCTTCTACAGCAGACTTGTAGTAGGGATTGATTGAAGCCATACAAGCATTTTTATTTCTACCTTACTGGAGACAGGAGCAGTCTACTTTTGTAGGTAAGTACTAGGTGAGTTTATCTGCAGGCCATTACAAGCCTAACCAAAAATAAATAAATAAATAAAAATAAACAGTTCAAAGTTCCTTTCAGCTCCAAGTAGGGCAAGAAAAGATAGACCAGGGGAGACTCTGAGATTCAACATTCAATTATCTAGATTTCTCTTAAAGGTGGCAAGGGTGCAACTCTGCTTGATATGTAGTGGATGTTTGCTCCGGAGGTGTGGGATATTGTAGGATGTGAATCTATTATGCCAACATGTCTAATTTATCTGTTGATGTAGACTTAGTTCCTTTAACTGGGTATCTGAACCAATCTGTTCTGTGAAGGCACAGGAGGTCAAATACTGTTGGGTCTCTCAAAGCTCGAAATGCTAGACGCAGATGTCTATGGGGGTCAGTAACAGACCAAGTACATAGAGAGAACTGCTAGTCTCTTCCGATAGCCAAGATTTTTGAGGCCACTTATCATTTCAGTTATGAATCTGTAAGGTTTCTCATCTTAAGTGATATGTTTAGAGACAAATACATGTCAAAGGATACATTATAGTCTGATGATATACTATGAGTAAAGGGGAAATAAGGCTTCTTTGGATCTAGCAGAGATATTTTAGATGGGTTTCCAAAAATTGCAGAGACATAATGGTAAAATGTTAAGGATTATTAATAAATGTGCCTAGATCCCTTACAACTGTGTGTGATTGGAGAGGTATGTCAGCAATATGGTTTGTGAAAATGTTTTGTTACCAAAATAAACTGTGCTACACTTTTTACATTTAATTTGAGATAATTGTTCAGCAGTTGTTAACATGGTGTAACCCATGTTGGAACAATTGTGAGCCAGTGAAAGATTGAATAACATCACCTAATTTACAGTCACCTGCAGACTTAGATAACCATGGGTTATGAGTGTTGGCCTGAAAGTCTGAGAAACAGATACCAAATAGGAGACAGACCAACACTGAGTACTGTGTTATACCTCTGGTTACTTGTTTTGCTTTCGGAAGTGGCACCTGTGACTCTAACTGCATTTGGCTACATTCCCAGAACAATACTGCCCAGCAGACTACTTTGCTCTAACAAGAACTCACTCACCGTCTCTAAGGCCAACAACATTGCGGGAGAATCTTTATTTTCCAACTACATATCTCGTATATGGAACTCCCTTCCTAAATCCATTCTCTCAATCTCATCCACTAACCACTTTAAGCCATCACTTAAAGCTTATGTAAAAAATAAGTGGCTATGTTCCTGTACTAATCCCCCCCTCATGAGTGCTCTGATACATCACGGTATACCCAAAACATATCCAACTTCTCCCCTGGTGTTTAATCCTTTGTTTCTACTGACCTCTCTTAACCTTATATCTTGACATAAGTCATGCCTACAAATAGTACTAGCTATGTTCAAAGCCTAGGTTTTGTTGTCAAGATGTAACAAATGTGTATGTTCTTATGTATACTATATTATGTTTACTTTATACTTTTTGATAATTGTAATGTGTGCGTGAATATTTACTGTTACTCATGGAGCTTTTCTCCCTGGCCCTCTACTGAAAAAGGACCTGTGTCCAGTCGGACTTTCCTGGTAAAATAAAATAAATAATACCCAGTGACCCTCTCATTAGGATCATGGTCTAGTAATATAACATCCTACTAGTGAGGAGGCAATAGGCCCCATCACCACTGATGCTTAGCTGGGAATAGTCTGTCCTGCACTCTGAATGTTACTTATAATGTTAAAGCAGGAAAAGAAATAGCTTACCTGTGATGGCAATGATTGCCAGAGTGACTGTGATGGTCTTCAGAAACATTTTCAATCCAAAAGCTGGACAGCTACAGGTACAGATCCTGAGAAAAATAATAATAATCAAAGGTTAATCAGCAGGGATTTAAGTATTAATAATTTATTTACATTCTGTTTAAGATTCGTAGGCCCTTTTAGTTATTTTACCTGAGGTACATTGTGGTGATATTAATAGGAAATGGGGAATATTTGTTAATTCACCCGGAAACTTCTCTTCTCTTTACTATCAAGAAACATGCAATCTTTGACTAAAACTGAGCAAGGTTAAAACCTCATTTTAGTGCCTTATCCGCAGAAAGAGAAAGACATTTGGGGAAAAACCCACTGTCCTAGTGCAACACTGCAGTGTAGCTAAAAGAATGTGAATACAATTGCACATTATGGTACAAAACAACCTGCTGATCTTTTAGCAGCAAGGCTGTGTGTGTAATGTAATGTGTCACTGGCAATGACTATGTGATTGTGTGTCTGTATCTGTGTGTACATTTGTGCCCATGTGCACCTGTGTATAGACACACACACACACACACACACACACACACACACACACACACACACACACACACACACACACACACGCTTGTGTCTAAGCACATATATGTTTGTGTGTGTGTGTGTGTGTGTGTGTGTGTGTGCGCGCGCGCGCATAAATATGCACATATATTTATGTATGTGTAGGGGAGGACTGCATACACACACTCACTCAGAAAAAATAAGTGATCATTATAGTAGGCAAAGCTCTTATCCTGTTAGAATGCCAGGAATAATGATACACATGCTAGTTTTACAGTTAATAGAAATATAGTTTATCTTTATTAGTATTATAATAACACCATATTTAAAACAGTTAATGTTATTAAAACTTTAAACTAGTTTTCTGAAACATTCATTTGCAGGACTTTATGAGTCTGGGACAGATAACTGAATACCCATCTACCACTTACTTACAGTGGTTTTCACAAGGATCTGGTCATTTGTAGGGGAACACTGTCTCCCCAGTATAATTCAGTATAATTCATTACTAACTACTTTACAATGCCAACCAAATATATAAAGATTTTAAATATTACTACCATGTATAGCATCTGCCTGTTCATACATGTGCAATACATGTGATCGGAATCCATTCATTCCTTTACAAAATATATTCAGGTATGCAGAACACACAATAGCTGGTGCATAAATTCATATTTCTGCTATTCCTGCAGCTTCTTTAACTTACTAATAGTTTTGTACTATATAGTCTTATTTTATGTGATGCTTAGAAGACAGAATTTATGACATTTTGCCTCATGGTTCTAAACTAATGTCCTTGCGATAGCAGCATATAATGAAATCTCATTGGTAGCAAGATATCACAATGATTCCTCATGAAACCATACTGACAGAATAATGAATTATGATCACATATCAACATATCACCCTGGCTTACAAAGCTCCATGATGGTGATTTCTTAACCCTTCAAGGTAATTTCCTAATCCTAGTAATATGTCATTTCATATAGTGCAGGGGTCTACATTAGGTTCCCGAAATGGTATTCTGGCGAACACCTAATCAGTGACCCATAATCAGTGAAAATTGCTTCAGCGATTCGCTGAATTCGCTAAGGGCAATGAAATGGGTGCCCGAAGGACAACAGACAACTACAGGACTTTGCCCTTTTCTCCACTGTAGTGTGATCTCAGAGTTGGTATATATAGTTAGGGGGGTTGTGGGGCTGAAGCCGCCCACTTTGGTGGGTTTGAGTCGTGTAAAAGTTGGTCCGTTGTGCTTCAGACAGCTATTTAGTTGCCCTTAGTAAATTCAGTGAATTGCTGACACAATCTTTGCTGAGGACAGCTCACTGACTAGGTGTCCGCCAGAATAGCATTTCAGCAAACTAATATAGACCCAGTACATGATAGTATCAGCTCTTGGATGCTTAGGATCCCAGCTTCATCGTATGGATTGCATGACAAAATCTCATAACATGATATGCACAGCATGCAGAAAATATTCCTTTCGTTGCTTAATGTCCTTCGATTTTTTTCATTTTATCAACAGAAAAGCTAGAAGCTAATGCTTCTCAGGATTGTCTTTATGTTTATTGAATTGCAGGAAACTTCTCTTACCTATACTTAGATATTCCTCTTTTTTAATGCAGGGTCTTAGGTTTGATTTTTAGGAGAGACAGAAAGAAAATGTCTAATTACAAATACAATTTTCTGCTGCTGATGTTTGATAGAGACAAGCCCTTTGCCTCATTCTATAGCAATCCTTTTGAATGAACAGTTCCCAGAATGGGGTACCATGAAGGTGCACATCAGGGCTCCTATCATTATACAATTAGGAAGACATATACTATTTAGTATCACTGCAATTTTGACACTCCAGATTCTTTATCTTCTTTTCAATTGTGACTGCTGTCACTAGAGACATTTCCTGAATAAGCCATCTTTGTGAAGAGCTTAGAGCACTAAAAATTATACATAAAGGAAAGAAAGAGCTCTAAATGACAACTAAAGCATCACTCTGTCTAAACAGGCTTACCTTTCAGAAGATTTCTGTCTTCTTCTCACTGTTGCTCTGAGAAGTATTGATTCTCTGTGCTTGTCTCTGTTATTTATCTACTGCAAGAATGGGACTCTGTCACCATATGACAAGTTAATGTGTTCACAATGTGGACTTTAACTGATGTAAAGCACAACGTGGAACTGCCAGCACAATCTGCTTCTTGTCTTCTACCAAAGATGTTAATAACATCATGAGCAACAGGTGATAAAATAGCTATTAACAGCTTCAGTAGGTGTGAACATGCATATGTGAATTGCAAAATCCTAATGCATTCTCAGCAAAATACCACCTCCCTGCAAGTTAGGACTCAGCTTCATTTGTGTGTGTGTGTGTGTGTGTGTGTGTGTGTGTGTGTGTGTGTGTGTGTGTGTCTTCCCTTCTGTGTACAAACTAAATTACATTCAAATACAGCAGGTTAAAAGTTCAGAAGTATATTTGCAGAACCTTAAGAGCAGAAGTAATAGATTTGATCTGAGTAAGCATGACAACCCTTCCATTCCTTGTTTTAAAACATTCAGTACTCTTTTGCTTCAGGAATCATTCTAACCTTTCTCAGGCAAAATTGTTGTCTGCCCTTCTTTCTCAGAGTTTTAATATGATTGGTGCCATTCTCTTAAGAATTTGTTAAAATCTATGGTACCTTGTTTATTTTTTCACTATGTAATCATTATGTTTGAACTATTTTTGTATGACATTGGAAGAAAACAAAACAATAGTGCACTAAATGACATGCAATCACATAAGAAAATGGTAATAAATACTGTGCTTGTATCATTCCAACCCCTTGTCACTTAAGCCTGGTCTTTTAAATTACATCATAATAATTTTGTAGTACACGTTCATAAATTAGATATCACCACTTAAACAGAAGTAATTCACGTAATCATTTAACCAATAACATATTTGTAGTCTTTAACTACAATATTATAGTATGTTGTTTGAGTGTGATGAAATATTGGATTACATACATAGAGACCCACATGAAAGCACCTGATGCCAACCCCACTCACCAGTGCAATCAGTGGATGGTACAATCCATATACTTCAGTCTGCAGTAATATATTATCTGCTGCTCGCCGATTATAACATAAGCATAGTTCCAGTACCAGCTACTGACTGTACCCTTCACTCTTATAGAGCTGTGAAACACAAATCTATTCATTTTCAGTTGACCAAATAAGTGTTGGATTGTTTCCTGTCAATCCACTTAAATTACAGGTCCTCTGTCAGCATTGCACAGAGCCTACTCAAACCAAAATAGTCCCCGAGTCTCCTCTAGAAACAAAAAGTAGTGCTTTCAGCCTCCAAACAGTAACCTAATTAAAAAACATATGCTGGATCATACAGAAAAACACCCTCCAGCACACCCAAAGACATACATATGCACTCTTAAAATAGCCAAAATTTGGCTTGGCATATTATTCTTTTACTATTGATTTGTAGTCAAAAACACATATTCATCGACTCTTACCCTTCTGTATTTAAGCTGTTCCTACACAAAAACAATGTCAAACAATTCTTTTCATTTAAGTGCACATCATTTTCTGACTTGTGTGGACATCCACTGAAATGATGTGGGCCTCTCCAGGAAGGCTGGCCTCACCATTTCAGAAATACTGAATTAAATAATACCAAGATGTCATTTTTAAAACTTGAAATAATGCTAAAAAGGAAGATATTTATTGTCCAGCTTTTAAACACTATTCTATATACCCTTCAGTATTATAAAAATTTTGATTAGTTAATACCTTCAAAAAATATTCAGTCACAAACCGGAAAGTTACCATTAGATAAAACTACAGTGATATTATCTGTAAGATGTCATTTATCAAACAGAAACCTGACATGAGATTACTGTGAACTGAGTCTATAGCATATAGGTGAAGCAATGAACTGATGTTATGCAGTGTAAAAGCAACCGTGGCATTCAGAAAGGCTTACCGCAATATATGAAGTTTCCATATAACAGTAAGCCTGGCTAGTTCAAAGACTGCTATCCCACTATTTTTCTCTCCTGGCTGTGGCCATAGCACATAGAGTAGTTTGATACAGATTCTGCACATAAATGCAGCAGTCTAGTGAAGTGCCTTATGATGAAATGGTGGAGGTAGAATATTAATGCAGTAGATTGATTCAGAAAATTGCTCTATTAAGTTAATTTCTTTGCAATGGGAAAAAGTGGGCACCATCAAAAAGATGCCATTCATCCCCATAGGTATGGTCACAGCTTGTATTATGAACACTGGTAGATATCACACAGCAGTGTGTGTGTGTGTGTGTGTGTGTGTGTGTGTCGGGGGGTGTTAAGAGGTGACTATGCTACTGTGATGTCAGGGCTGGTAAACAGAATACTAGTACAGTCAGGAATGACATGATGGTGTGCAATTCTGAAACATGGTAATGACCCATTAATAAGGCATTTCTGTGTACAGCTTTACCTTGTCTCTGAATTGGAGATTCTCCATTGTGCTAATTGATCAACTTATGTTGGCCAATTAACATAGGTGGAGAGACTCTATCCGAATACAAGACCCACAATAAGGATTTCTCATCTTGGTCATAAATGACATCAGAGTAAGTCAGTCTTACTGTAGCAGGACCTATACTCCTTTGGTGTAACTACAGCTGGAATGGTGATTCATATGAAGACACGGCTTCTGCATTTACACTAATGAAAAATATTCAGCTGTACATGGCAATCACAACATGGCAAACTTAGGAATAAAAAAATAAATATTGTTTTGATAATTATCATACATTTTTAAACACAAAAATATTTCAGAATACTTAAACAGTATTCACAGGTTTAGTTAGTAGTGCTTTAATGTCAGCAGTGGAAAGTCAATCTTACAGCTTTAAGTTCTCACTGAAGAAATCTCTCCAGTTTCATTCAACAGTTAAACTTAGTCCTAGAATGTCATAAGAAGCCTTTGTTACTCTGGTGTGTTTGGGCTGCTGAGAAACATAGATAATTGTTTTCAGTAACACCTAATTCAGTTTTAAAGTTGTGGGTGAATAACCAAAACATGTAATGATGGAGTAAGACATAGGTCACTTACAGCATCCTGTGTGGTGGTATGATAACATCATGTTGCAACGTGGTCATGGAGCCATCCTTGTAGCAGTGAGCAGTAATGCATAAGGGAATTACTCTTCATTCAACAGATCAAGGTTTTATTTCACAGAAGGATGCAAATGGGAGTTCTGTGATGCTAGTGGTCTCAGCGAAAGGGCTGTCCCTCTTCTGTATCCTGGAGAAATCATATGTTTGTTTAAGTTTTGGGATCTATTGCAATACACCCTGAGATACTCTGCTGCTTGTATTTATGTACTACTGAGTAGCACTGATATCATGGAATGTAGCTGATATACAGGTAGCATACATAATGCTTCATGTTTATGAATCACATCTGCAGGGACAAGTTATGCTTGATGTAAGACTTAAATGAAATAGGTGTGCAATGGGGGGTCTTATATTATACCACACTATTTCATGGTAGGAGGGGGATTTTTTTTAATTATTCATGATATCCACCCATGTATTGTTATCAAGGTGCGGGCTTATTGTTTACTTCAGTACTGACTGCAGCTCATCTATTTAAGCTTTTATGTCAGAAGCCACTCTGGCATATATACTCTAAAAAGAAGTGGTCATTCTCAAAGTACATACTTACTACCTAAATGTATATCATTAAGAGCTGAACTAATATATAATGAGATGTAATATGCATCATTGGACCAAAGCCAAACTGCCAGGGACAGAGAATTCTGTTATCTATAAGTGATCTTTTTCCATACCATAATTTTTTTTTTCTAATAATGGAAAATGTTCTGTTGTAGGTCAGTTGGTTCACACATTATAAATGGGAAATATTTCCTGTACCTTCCCTCAGGGATGTGTACTGCTTCATTACTTCTGCACGCTTCTCAAGTTAAGGTTGTGTGAATGTTTCTGATATGCTATGTGCATCACTTCCCACAAATACATGGTGCATTTGCAGCATCAGCCAAGCATCTTTGATATTTATGTGTTCATTATATCATGTTGTAAGGTAGTCACTGTTTGTTCCTCCCACACGCGCACACACATGCGCGCGCACGTGCACACACACACATGCAGATATGCCACTAACCATCTGCTTATAAATACAAGGTTTTATATGATAACTTTGTCAGGTTAATACAATCTGCATAAATAGATTATGTTATGTTAAGTGCATGATGCATACATTTTTATGAATACTTTGTCTAAAAATCTATATTGTGCATTTGGGTATGAACATGTGTGTGTCTATGTGTTTTTGTGTGTGATACACTAAAGTATATGAATGGTGTGTATTGAGAATCTCCATTAAAGTAACTGCTTGAGCTTTTCTTCTTTTTTTCTTTCTTTTTTATTAATTTAATGGTCACTATTAGATGATGTTCATTTTAAAAATGTTAGTTGATTCTGCTTTTATTATTCAGTACTGAGGTACAGAGGGAGCCACATGGTAGATGTGGTTTTTATTGTTGTCCCACAGGTTTTAATATCGTGATTCAGGGGATGAGTCATATTTATAAAGTTATCTGAAATTTTATCATAACTAGACCTGGCCAGTGAATAGGTGATTTATGTTTGGCTGATAAATGTATTCCAGGGAATGATTATAGTTTTATTATCCAAGTTTAGAAATGGTAGTGGCCTAAAATCTTTTTGACTACACACAAAATGTTCTTGTCAGAAGTAATGGAACTGGAGATGTTAAAAGAAACGGAAAAAAGGGCTAAACCTGTAAAATAAGTTTAGTAAATTTCTGGTACTGAACTGCCTAGGTCATATGGTTTGCATTTGTTAAGAAATGTAAACTTTGAGTTGAAAATTGTAATGAGACTGGTTAATATTCCAAAACAGATGACTGGAGTTGTAATTAACAATAAATTGCAATAAATTGTTTGCTCATTTTCTAACACCCATTTTGTCCTGCTCTATATCATATAAGGAGCTGGATCCCCTACAAAATACCGAACGCTCAGAATCCCGACGCCCAAATTACCAAGGCCAGAAGCCCGAAACCCCACATTACTGAAAGACCAGAAGCGCAAAATTCAAAATCCAGATGTTAAGGGATATTGAGTTAGCACTTCTGGTGTTGCGGTTCAGGTAAGTATCTGTGTGTAAGTGTGTTTGTGAGGGGCTTTAGTGTGTGTTAGTGTGTGTTGTGACTGTGGTGTGTGTGTGTGTGTGTGTGTGTGTGTGTGTGTGTGTGTGTGTGTGTGTGTGTGTGTGTGTGTGTGTGTGTGAGGGACTGTAATGTGCAGGTGTGAGTTTGCCTTGTGTGTGTGTTTGTGTGATCTCAGAGTTAGAATATTAAAGTAGGGGGGTGGGGGGCAGGGGGGCTTGCCCCCCTTCTTAACTACAGTGTAGGATTATTTATTTGGGTTTGGGGGGACACTGTGTGTATGTGTATATGTGTACTGCATGTGTGCTGATCATTCGTGATTTTGAATTTCGCACTTGTGGTCTGTCGGTCTTCTGGTATTTCGGTATTTGGTCTCGGGATTATGGGTGTCAGTCTTGGGAGTTTTCAGTCTTTTGTAGTGAACCCAAGGAGCCACAGCTTGGTCTGGTGAGCAGCATGCACACCATACCTCTCAACTGTCCAGATTTTTGCATCATATTTTGGTATGTGGCTCATAAAATTTATAGTTTTCTGGATTTTTAAAGCAAATCAGTGAGGACTGAATTCAGTAATTAATGACAGGCATTTAAGTTTCAGACTTCATATCCTTCCAAAAATGCATGGTAACACAAGACTTTCTATTCTGCCAACTTTCTAAGTTTATAAGAGCAATATTTAAAAGTTGTCCCTATTTTGAGGGCTTTGTCCCCCCCATTATTTTTGGCTTTGTTCAGACTTTTTGTGTTAAGAAGTTGAGATGTACAATGCACACACTGTTCACACACCTACAAGCAGTGCAGGACATTGCCAATTCTGCTATTGGTGTATCCTTGAGATACAAAAGAAAACCAGAGACTTCAGGGAAAACCCACACAGAAAACAAGGAGAGCATGCAGACTCCACACAGAAGGTACCCATGCCGGAACCAAACCAGAGAATTAAGCTCTATGAGGCAACGATACTAACTACTGCGCCTGTGTGCTACTCCACAACAAATTCATTTTCTCTAAAGGTGAGAATGATTGTTTCAAATTATTGATCTTTTCAAAAAACGAATATACATTTTCTTATATAACTCACAAAACAAATCTTCCAGGACACACCACGAGAACACTGAAGTCTTCTAAAAACACGTTCTTTATTCCAATCGATAAAAGGATGTATAAGCGCTTTCACATGCGTCTTGCATGCTTCTTCAGATACAATTCAGTAGTAATAATTAATTCAATTTCATTTTGAGTATTGTAAAGAAACATGTTCTGTTTGTGCATTTTTTTAACAAAAGCACATTTTGTAATTGGCTGAGGTTTCTCTAAATAACGAGTGCTTCATAGAAATTGTCTAAGCAATTGTACTTACTATCTTAAACTACCTTTGCACCATTTCTTAACAGTAACTTGTTTTTCAGCCTTTAAGGATAGAACTCACTCCTCTGTACATGCCTACTAGGTTCTGCCTGATTGCTATAAATGAGTAGAATACCAATGTGGCCCTTCTAGATAAAGAAGGTAAGCATTATTTGTGTGTTTTTCTTAACTCATTCAAGCCTATAGCACTTTTTGGTATACTTCACACCCATAGCTCCTTATGGCATCCAGACAAACTGGCTTATTTAACTATGTGACTTATCAGCTAACAATAAGCAGTTTTAGAAAGTACAAGGAGTGTGTTAACAAAGTGGCACTAAGAGTGTTAATCTAGAATGTCCTGCACCAAAGAATGAATCCATGCTTGTCACTTATACATATTTTCATATTTACACTCATAATTTCATAACTTAGAACCCTACATGTTATTTGGGGGTATACCGTGTGTGTGTGTGTGTGTGTGTGTGTGTGTGTGTGTGTGTGTGTGTGTGTGTGTGTGTGTGTGTGTGTGTGTGTGTGTGTGTGTGTGTGTGTGTATATATATATATATATATATATATATATATATATATATATATATAATAATGTGTGTGTGTGTGTATATATATATATATATATATATATATATATATATATATATATATATATATATATCTATACCATTAATCACTTCTTGGCCTTTTGGCTAGGATCAAGTGTAAGCAACCAGGCAAACCCTTCCTGACTGCCACTGACACCCACAATGAAATATAATCTGTTACTGCATATGGGCAGGTATTCTGAGTTTACCAATAAAAACAATAACTAGCATACAACTTTGTAGTGAAATATGTATAGAAATAAAGCTAAAGATTGCCCGATACTATTAGGATTAATTTTTGAAAAGATGTACTTTAATATCTTGCAAAAACACCATTACTATGGATAATTAGCAAAATAATACCGTCTTGATGGTATGCTATGAAACAGGACTGCTTACAAGAGTTGAAATTAAAACCTGCAGCCTAGTGTTGAAAGTTGAGCATATGCTAGCATTCCCTGCCATGAACTTCTGGCACTAAGTAATGTTCTGCAGGCATGCGCAGTAAAATAAATTGAAATCTCTGAGAGATGCTGTGTAAAGTCAGTGTTATCAGGCTGGCCTGCTTCACTTTGCCCAAACAAAGATAATGCTAAGCATGTATATTATCTTTGTTTAGGCAATTTCTTGGTGGAAAAAGCTAAATGAGCAGGACTCCAATGTAGGAAACACTCAGCATACCAGCTTCCCCCATGCTATGCCTCTGCATGTTTGTAATTTATATAATATTAAATCTTTATATTCCTGCACTGTCCACTTTACCTTCATTTCAGCACTGTAACACAGATTTTTTGCCTAGTGTGTAGGTGTGTGCATGTATATATGTATATATATCTGTCCATCCTCAAACCCTTTTCCCACTTTGTACATGGAGTCGGGGTGTCACTTCTGCAATGACAATCATCTCAAACCAAGGTTTACACCTCTGGGTGGCTAGTCTTGCCATGGTAGTTCATTTGTATCACTCACTCGTGCACACACTCTTACATACAGCCAATTGTCCAATCTGCCTACTGCATGTCTTTGGAATGTGGGAGGAAACCAGAGCACATGGAGAAAACCCACATGACCACAAAGAAGACTTGCAGACTCTGCACAGAAGACAACCCAGCCAAGAATTGAACCGGAGAGTCTCTTGCTGTAAGGCGACAACGCTAACCGCTGCACCACCTCTGCCATCCTTATATAATATATATATATATATATATATATATATATATATATATATATATATATATATATATATATATACATGTGTGTATAAAACATTTATCAGCATATATATATATATATATATATATATATATATGTGTGTGTGTGTGTGTGTGTTTTATTTCAAGCAACTTTTTTTTTCATTTTGGGTGGCACAGTAGTGCAGCAGATAGTTTTGTCACCTCACAGCAGGAGGTTCCCCAGTTCAATCCTTGGCTGGAGTGCCTTCTGTGCAGATTCTGCATGTCCTCCCTTTTTCAAGTGGGTTTCCTCCGGGTACTTCTGTTTCTTCATTCCAAATACATGCCGTGGGTGGATTGGACACTCTAAATTGCCATAGCTGTCAGTGTACATGCAATTGTGTGGTGTGGAATAATTACTCAGGCAAGGCTTGCTACCTGGCAGTATAAACCTTAGCTCTAGATAATTGTCACTGTTGAAGTGACACCCTGACCCCATGTGCAAAAACAAGAAAAGGGGTTGTGGATTAATAGATGTTTTGCATGTGGCTAGGAACAGCTTCAAGGAAGATTATTTATATACATGTCAAGTGTATTTGACATTCATTTTCAGTGAATAACAGATATTGGCTACTGGTAAATATACACCCTAGTTAGAAATAAAACTGGTGTGTTTTATGACATTATGAGAGTGAGAGGTGAGGTGATCTGTGAATTAAAGTATACACATGCAAGTTAAAAGCTAACTGACCTGATAGTAAGTAGACATAACAAAACTGAATTTTAAACTGAAGGTCAGGAGCTTAGTCAACAGATCTGACGTAAGATGTACGAAACAGCAAAGTCTAATGTTTTAGATAGCATTATCATTGTTTTCAAGTGCACTTTGTATGACTCAGCATCATGCAGTAACTATTGGAATGCAAACAGACTTAAAAAGAAATACAAGGTGTGTGTGTGTGTGTGTGTGTGTGTATATATATATATATATATATATATATATATATATATATATATATAAAATGTGTGTGTGTGTAGGTATGTGCATGTATATAGATAGATATATAAATATATATGTGTGTGTGTTTTTCATTTCAAGCAACGTTTTTTTCATTTTAGAAGAGAAGTAAGTATTTTGAAAGTATTCATGGTCTGTTTACATCAATCAGTTCTAAGAGGTCATTTACAACTGCAAACAGACTGGTATCAATGCCTCCAAACATAATGAAGACTATTTCTTGTATAGTTTAGAATTGCCTCCACATAGTCTTTCATGAAAATGAGCAAAATGGTCATTACCTTTTCTTCTTAATGTTCCCCTGTCTATATTGCTTCCTTTCTAATATGTACATTTCCTTTGTGTTTTTCTTTGTTCTTTAATGCATTTGTAAATTGCTTGAATTCACTTCCTAATACAGCTTGCAATATTTTCCTTCACTTTGTTCACTTTGAGTCTTTGATTCTGATATTGTGTTTATTTATTCATTTACATTTGTTATCCAGGAAAGTCTGACTAAGCAGAAAAATCCTTTTCAGTATAAACCCAGGAAGAAAAACTCCACATAGATTACTAAATACAGCAAGGAAATTACACTACAAATGTAAATTAATAGTGGTAAAAAGAGCAGGACTAAGCATGTGTGAAAGTGTTTTATGAGCAGCAAGTAGTGAAGCAGGTACTTATAAAAGTGACGAGTATGAAAAGTGTCGCTCGTCTTGTGTATACAAATAAGACTGTGAGGCCTGGGTGTTCATTTAAGTAGTTTATTACTCACAAACACATCTGGATGGAGGACTGGAACATTAAACATAAACTAACTAACTGACTACTACACACAAACATGCTTCCACTCTGGCTGCGCACTCAAAATAGTACTCTTGCTCAGTGGTCCCACTCTGAATTTTGAAAAATCCCAAGATCTTGTAACGAAAAATCCCAAGATTGAACAAAAATTCCCAAGCTACTGAAAATACAAGAAAACGGTGAAAATGAGAACACTTTTACATGCATAATATATTCACAAATATAGAGAAAACTATCCTACTTGGCGTCATGTGATGATGTGACTTAGTTAGTCAGAGTTACTGTCCAAATCCGAAAGTCCAGTGAGAATGTTAATAGTGCTGGACTGCTGCAACTGTTTGTGATGTGCGATATATGGAGCGTGACACCTTCCTTCACGTACGTCTTCGACAAGTGTTGTCAGAGGTGCCCACGAATGACACTCGACACCCTGCTGCACAATGGCCTGCTTCGCCAGAATTCTGTCCGCCACTGTTTGACATTTCATGGCGTTAGATTGTTTAGTTTTAATGAGATGAACTTGAGAAAAAATTCTCTCAACGCCCGCAGTGGAATGGGGCAAAGCCAACAACATACACATGAAGTCAGACAATATTCCGAATCTGCTCCCATCGTTGCCATCCTTTACACTATCGAGTTCTTTCCAGAAGTGAGGCGGATTACAATTAGTCAGATGACTGAGTGAATCTTTAGCATAATGAAGTGTTCGCCACTGTTCCTGAATAGTATCCAGCTCACATTCTGGCACAATATTAGGAAAATGTGCTGCTAGCTGTACGATAGATGGTCTGACATAATTGGAATCTGTAGCAAGTCGGGTTCCCAGTGCTTCAACTGGATCCAACACCTTCAGCTGAGCAAACATTGAACTTGAGGAAAGTGGGAAACATTTACATATCTCAGTGCACAGCTCAATCAAAAATGATAACGCGTCCTTTCTAAACATCACCTCCTTGTCACATAGAGGCTGTTTCACCAGCATCGACTCACATCTACCACCGAGTTCGACATCAGCAATCGTCTTATGAACAGATGTATCACGAGGATCAATAGCTGATAGCGCGCGTGACGTTATGATGTCACCACGAACAAACATTCCCAGCAAACAACGATACTTGTCGCAGATAGTAGCAAACACTTTGTGTAATCTGAACTGTTGTGATTGAAACTCTAGATTCATGACATTTACTTTCTTCAGTACATAGCCGAGGAATAGCAGCATGTGCTTGGTGCCAGCAGTTCGCATGGTCTTGTAAATACTTCCTGCGCAATCCACTTTATCAGTTTGTGACTCTGACTGAAAGAAGAGCTCTACCGCCTCCCACTGTTCAATGATCCTCTCAACAACTTGGCCACGCGACAACCATCGCGTCTGACATAATTTTAACACGTGGTGCTTCTTCACAGCAACAACGTCCTCGATCAAATCAAACGCGTGACTACGCTTGCTGCTACGTGAAAAATAAAAACAGACATCCTTCACAAAAGATTCCAGCCAGGATGGAAGGCTTTGACTGGCGTGATTTGCACAAAGTGCAATCGAATGACAAATGCAGCCAACCACAACAACGTGGGGTACATCTGCCTTCAACAGAACCTGAAAAACATTATTTTGGCCCATCATGGTAGCGCAGTATTCACTGGCAAAACCGATTATGTTCTCAAGTGGTATCTGATTAGAAATCATCAGTTCTTTGAAAGAGTTGTACAGTACAGCTGCTGTACCATCCTCGACTTCTATCAAATCAAAAAGTGCGTCAACAACTGTGCAACGCCTTTCGTCAAACAATCGCACTACAACTGCAAGAATATGCTACACTGAAATGTCAGTGCTTTCGTCAAGTAGCACAGAACATTTCTGGGACTTGCATCTGTTGACTACATAACGGCATTGCGAATATGCTAAACCGTCCTGTAGCACATATGAAAGCTTTGTGGGTTTCAATGTAAGCTTCTGAGCAATCTGACTGTCCAGAAATGCAGTTTTCATGCACTCGACTAAGTGATCCATATGTGAAAAGGGAACATTATGCTCTGCCACGAATGCCATTAAAACAGTTTCCGCTTTAGCAACCATACAGTTGATGGATGGTGTAGTTGGTTTCTGAAGAAAGTGGTTGATAGTAAACGTACTTCGTTTTATATCATTGTTTTTAACGTGCTTGGCAGACTCTGCATGCTTTGTAAGTGCAGATCGATTAACATTGGCTAAAGATGTGGAACAAACCGTACACCTTGCCCCATATTTATGGCCTGGGTCTGGCTTAAGCCAATGTTTAAATTATTCAATCTGAAGCCATTCGTCATTAAATGGTTGTCTATACCACACTTGTGCTTTCTTACGCAGTGGCATTGTACTACTCCCCTGTTCATCATTATCTGAATCAAATGATGCCATTAAAAATTGACAATCAAAACTTAAATTGCAAACAACGATGATTAACGAGGATTAATTCCGTATTGCACGCAAATCAACACAATAGACAAACTGTCACGTCTGTCAGCACGAAACCGGAAACAGTCTGCAAAGGACGTCTGTAGTTTTTACTCACCAGAAACATGGCAGGAAAAGGCAAAGCAGGGCACCCTTCTGCAAGCGATCTTCAGGAAATACGTGTTTTCTAAAAGCATATACTACAAACAATCCCCAGTTAAGAAACTATATGTGCAGACAAGGCTAGGCCACAGCAGCACTTTGCCTTGGAGTATTAACTCCTACATGCCAGAAGCTAGCGCTTTTCATGGGATACAGTGCTTCAAAGACTTGTATAACCTCTTTGTGCTGGACCCGGATACTTTTTGGGGAGTGCTTGCAAAGGCGCGACTGGTGTGGAGCAAGCCTTTTCACATGGTCAATGAAAGTGACTTTAAAAACGGAACGATCAAATGGTTCCAAGTGGGGCAGGCTGGGCAGCTAAACGTTTCAGGTAAGGAATGGCAGGTACTCTCCCTCTATCCATCCTACAGGTGCTGAACGCAGATGCTGCTGTAAATAGGCAGTGAACTTGGATAAGTTCATTTTGATTATTTTAATGGAAAACGAATGTTTAGTTATGCATAGTCTGCAGCTTAAGTCTGATTTTATTTCAGTGTTTTTGTTGCAGAGCATCTAACGTCTCTTAGTAGTTTCTGTTCCATTTGCATCTGATTTTCTATTTAAAGATAGTCACCTTTTAGAATATACAGAGTGACATATTTTTATTGGCATGACAGTACTTTTACATCAGCCTCAGCATAGGACTTGCTCACTTGTTATCAAGATAAAGACTTAGTGTTATGGCTGACTTCAAGTTTATGATGTAGACTTAAGTAGTTGGCAGTTATTAGAAAACATATAAATATATTATTTTCTACGAATATGGAGAGCCTACAGTTTGGTATTTCTTTTTTGAGTGTGTGTACCGCGTCTACTGTAGTTAACACAAGTGATGTACCTGTGTTTAACCAGCGTTTCTGAAGAGTTAGTGACTGAAGTGAAAGCTAAGTCATAAAGTCACTATCCAAGTTTCACAGTCGTGCAAAGTGCGTGCTAGCGTCATGTCTCCCATATAAGATATCTATAACTATAAGTAAGTAAAGAGAAAAATGAACAGTAACTGCAGAAACTTGGTCAGTGTCAAAAAGTTATTATACCATTTGTTTGACCGTTCTAGATTTGCGTACTTACTCAGAATATTTTTTCCTTCATGACAGTAAAAAAATTCCAAGATTGCATGGCAAAATCCCCAAATCCCAAGTCAACTCCCAAATCCCCAAAAACTTGGGAAAAATCCCAAGCTGCTTGAGTTGCATGTGCTCAGTACTTATGCGCACATGCTCACTGACTGGAATGGTTCTTAAAGGTACAGCACACACTTTGATCTACATCCTCCCTCTTTGACTATTCTGTTATGCAGTGAAAAAAATGCCAATTGAACAGGCATGCAAATTATATAGACATATATAAACAAGAACAATTGCGTCCAGGTTGCCATGTATCTAGGATTAGGTATTGCAATATGACCTGACTCGTAATGTAATAATTAGAACTGGGTTTAGCAACAGGGACAGCCGCTGGGAAATGTTCTGCTTCAGGATTTTCAGGGGTACTTTATGGAACAGGAACAGATGATGAAATGTTCTCTGTAACATGAACATTGGACAAATCACTCTGAGAATTAGAGTCTCCATTTACAGGCAAGATGCTGTAACACTGGCTCGGACACTGGTAACAAATTTTTCCGATTCAGCCTAAATTCTATCCCTTGCAGTTCCATGATGTGCGATCTTGGTTCTTCACACAAATATTTCACAAGTTCAATCTGATCAAATCTTTTTGCTGTTTGCATCCTCACTATCTCTCCTTCTTTTAATGAATTCAGAGGTTTGCTGGTTTTGTCATAGTAGGACTTCTGGGACAAAAGCTTTTTTAGAAGTTGAACTTTTACTGCATTATTGTTTTTAGCACATGGTACTAACAAATTCTTACTGATTAGTAGTTTGATTCTGGTTTGCCTTGACATAAGTCTCTGAGCAGGTGAACCAAATAAATTATCACAAGGAATGTTTCTGAGATTAAGCAAGTTTAGAAAAACATCAATATTGTCTCATTTGGATTTCCCTAACAGCTGTTTTAGACTTTGAACTTCGCGTTCAGCCAAGCCATTTGATTGTGAGTATTCAGGACTACTAGTAACCTGAACAAAGTCCCATGTACTAGTAACATGAACAAAGTCCCATGTTTCAGAAAATCTTTTGGACTGCTGACATAAACTGTGCACCATTGTCAGAAATTACTTTGGGCAGACTACCATGGGCAGAAAAATGTCTCTTCAACTTCATAATGACAGTACTGGAAGTTAAGTTAGGAAATAGTTCAATCTCGAACCAATCTGAATAAGAGTCTACTAACATCAAGTAATGTTTACCATTCCATTCGAAAATGTCTGTAGCTACTGTTGACTAAGGTAGTTCAGGAATCTGGCTTAACTGAAGTGGTTCTTTTTGTTGATGCAGTATTACAAACAGAACAAGATGAAAGTTCTTTCTCAATATCCTTTGACATAGAAGGTCAAAATACTAGTCCTCTCGCCCTTCTTTTGGTAGAATCAGTTACTGGGTGGCCACGATACAAGATTTTAATATACTCTTGTTGCAAGGATTTTGGAACAATCACTTTTGGACCTTTCATGATGATACCATCTTCCATCAAAATCTCATCTCTGTAAGGAAAATACTGCTGCACTTCTACTGCTAAACAAGATTGATATGAAGGCCATCCTTGACTGAAAAAGTGGTTCAGCTTCTGGAGAAAGGGATCTGAAGCTATGTGAATTCTAACCTCATCAAGACATGTGGAAGAAAAATTGTTCACTTCCATGATTTCAAAATCAGATTTCTCATTTTCATGGTGTTCAGTGTTTTTTTCTGGGTGATCGGGATAAAGTAGCAGCAAAATAAAGAAATTTGCCTTTTGTGTAAACATGATTGAAATTGTACTTTTGCAATTTGAGCATCATGCTTTGCAATCTCACAGGAGCTGTGTGCATTGACTTTTTCAGAATAGTGACCAAAGGTTGGTGGTTAGTCTTGATTTGAATAGGTTGGCCATAAATATACTCATGGAATTTTGAACATACAAATACAATTGCCAAAAGCTCTTTCTCTGTTTGCGCATACTGAATCTCAGTTTGGGTTAGAGTTCTCGATGCATAGGCTGCTGGTCTACCCTTTGAAGACTGACTGCACCAAGACCAAACTTAGAATCATCCCAGGAAAGAGTTACCAGTTTGTGAACATCATAATATCTTGAAGTGGGTGGACTGGCAATTTTCTGTTTCAGGACATTGAATGCCCTTTTGTGTTGTTCTGACCAGGACTAGGTTACATCTTTGCATGTCAGCTCTCTTAGCAGTGCTGAAAGTTGACTGAAATTTGGAATGAACTTGCCCAAATAGCTGACCATGCCAAGAAAATGTTGTAAGACTTGGACACTGTCTTATGCTGGCATCTCAAGATATATATGTATATATATATATATATATATATATATATATATATATATATATATATATAAATATGCATATATATTAATTTTACGTTATTGAGCCAGGATTCAACTGATGTGAAGAATGAGATGATTGATGAGCAATCCTTGTCTCCTTCTACCTTTATTTCATTTTTGCATCTATTTCTCCTTTCTTCTCCTGCTCCTTACATGTTTCTTCAGTACTCCCTGACTGTCATGTGTGGTATTTTGTGGCCATTCTTTATGTCCTATCACGAAATTGGCATATGAAACATTGAAATGTACTTAACAAACATTTTTATGCACCTTTCTTATGTTAGAAAGATGCTTAGCAAAGCTTAATCGGAACACTTTGTGTATTACAAAATGTCTGAGGCTTACTCCATATAGTCTACTAAATATGGCTGTGCTCCAGTGTGCACCTGCAATGCAGATGTTCTCGCTATGCTAACTTTATATTTCTTTTTATCTACTTTATTAATCATTTGATTTGGGGGTGTGGGGACTGAAATTCACTGTTGGTCTGTTTTGCCTCATCTTGACTGTTTCATAATCCATTTACTCCTGGCCATTTTATGGAAGCATATGCCACATTTACAGATTAATTATTTTGTGTTTTTCTTACCTGGGCAAGGTTGTGAGTCAAAGAATTTATGGAGTGTAATCTTGGGTGGATTATGAGGAAGCATAGTGGGTAATAGTCAATAGTCTAGAGGAATGAGATTCTGAAGGAGGTGACCCATTGTACTATAATCTATCACACCTCACACGGATCTGTTTAAACAGTTTGGACATTGGTTTTTCCTTTTATTTCTAGTACTTTACTCCAAAGTCTAAATGGTGAATTGAACAAACTATAATTTTAAACAATTACAGATATATGGCAGTTTGCCACAGTTTGTATAAATATATAAAAGTGTCTCTGCATGATATTTTATAGTTTCATAATGTATGGATAACTGTGCATTTGTCATAAAGCCATTTAAAATGCAGACTCTGGGTTCAGAGAATAAACCAAAGACCCCATCTATAGTAAACAGATTTTTAAAGGTATTTAGTAAGTTGCTCTGCCTAATATTCAGTGGCAGTTTGTTCCATACAGTAACCATGGAACAAGAAATACATTTTGACCTTTGTGGGAACATGGGTGAAATTCTTGGCAAAGCTTATAAGGGCCACCGGGCCAATAGCCGAGTATCATCCTATGAACATTAATGGAACAGCCTCCCCTCAATGAAAAGCTTGTTTGAATGTCTGTGTTCATTAGAGTCCTTAATTCTTCACTGTGTGATGCCATGAATGCCACGTGTAATTTGCCCCTTAATTGCCTGTAACAGAGTACAGAGCAGATAACTCAAGTCTGATATAGTAAAGACTTTAAACTATAATTCTTTTGGTGAATTTTCATTGTATTGCCTGCCAAATTGAAAATTTATTTTTCTCTTTTTTTCTTTGTTGTTGTTTTTGTTATTCATGTTCCGATTAATTAACATGGTGAGCATGGTTTCCATGTCATGCAGGGCACGACTTCAGTGCTCTGCACCTGCAAGGCATACCCATTAGTTTTAGCAGAGATGGCAGGCATAATAATTGTCACTGCCACCAGGTACAGTCTCATCAAAGATGTTTTGAGACATTTTAGTGACAATAAAAAATTCAAGTTTCATATCCAAGCCAGGGTTGCAAATGAGCTCAAAGGACACTGCTTGGTTGCCACTCTCATATCACATAATCCTCTGTGTGGCTTTAGGTTGACATTTGATGAGACATCCGTTTGTAAGGAACCTGGCATATCTGTTCTGCTCTCCCTACTTTGAAATCTACTGATTCCCTATTTTTTTCTACACCAACGTCTTTCATGGTCTGACAGGTCTGGGTAATCACTGCTTCTACCTTGTATGCTGAAAAATGATGGGACATATGGACCTACATGTGCACCATTTCTATTATTTACAGGTAGATGAAATATTGCTTGTACAGTTGGGTCTATGTGAAGCTTAGATAATCTAACTGACCTGGCTACAGACCTGTACACAGTATCATCAGGGAATAGAAGTCTTGTTCTCTGCTACAGTGCCTTTCCTAATTTCTGAAACCACCATAACTTTGTTCACAAAGCTTCCAGCTGCTGTATTTGGCAATCTCATGACTGTCATTTGCACATACCCTATATGCTATGCATTATCTGCATTGTCAAGAACAGATGAAGCAAAAAGTAACTTATTAACTGCATCCTTAGAAGACTCATTCTCTGGAAGAATCTCTCTAGAGTAATGGCAGTTTTATTTATTTATTTGCTAAGCCCCATATGTGGCCATAAAACTCTGTCTTGTAGAACGATCTCCTACATAAAATTATAATAACATCTCAGAAAAAAATTGTAAAACCTATATTTTCTCATTGACAAAATGTGGCAGTCTGATGTTTTACAAACTAAATGTCTTCCATTTTTGTGTGGCCTGGCATATAATCAAGTATCCTCTGTCTGAAAATGTCAATGAACACCCATAAAAAATCAATGTATAGATATTTTAAAGATTCACTGCTTCCCAATTTCTTCAGGTGATTTCTAATATCATGTAGGATTTAATACATAATATATGTATACACAGTCAGGGTACCTCTGTGACCCTGTGTATCTAATCACAGAAGAAAAAAAAAACAGAATTTTTCCAGCAAGAAACACCTCTCACTAATGTGTGCTATGAAATGTAATTATAAAACCTCTTCATTGAGAAGTAGATAGTAGATGGATGGATGGATAGACAGACAGACAATAGACACTTACCTTGTTTTCCATATTTCAGTTTCACTGCTTTCCATTGTGACTACTGGCAATTTCCAGTAGTCTGTGAAATTTAAAACATGATCATGACATCTCTATCCAATAATATCACTGAACAGAAAAAAAATTATTTTGGCACTAAAAATAATCATAGTTTGAATATGTGCTTGGAAGTATTTCTTTAGACAGTTCAGACCCTATCTCTGGTAGTCTACAATGCTAAGAGCTCCTCCTCCTGCCTGTCTATGGGTGTGATGGACCCAAGACCAGCCTTTGATCTACTGGTGCCTAGGCAAAAGGGCACCATGGTGACCCCACACACACATACACACACAAGCTACCCAGTGTTCCCATTCTAGTCTATCTACACCATCCAGATTACTTTTTTGTTCCCTTTTGTCACAGTTTGTCTTACTCTTCAGTTTTTCCTGTATTCATTCAACATATTTTAACTAGGTAAAACTACTCTAGTTAACTATATATGAAACAACTGCATTTAGCTGAAGTTGTAGATGCTCTGAGGGACATTTTACATTTTATTAAACAATTTTTTCATCCAGTGATGGCCTGAACAAAAATCATAATTAAGGGAAGAAATTCAGTCCTGCTCATCAGCTTTGTTTTTCTCTGAATCCTTTTAACACATCCTAACTGACAAAGACTCCACTGTAATAACTACAGTGGAAATAAAAATAACTGCATTAAGATGGGGGTTCTATATGCTCTCAGGTATATTTTATAGTTTTTTTAACAATCTTTACATACAATGATGCCCTGAGTAAAAATCATGATTAACGGCTGAAATTCAGTCTTGTTCTTCAACCACGTTTTTCCCAGAATCATTTTAACAAACCCAAACTGACCAAAACTACAATGTAATAAATAAATAAAGCTACATGCCTAGTGGCCTCTAGGCACCCAGAAAGCATGGAGTTATAAATGTTCCAAGGTACATTTTATTGCTTTTTTCCAACCTTTTAATTCAATGAAAGCTTTAACAGAAATCATCATAAGGAAAGAAATTCAATCATACTTTTTTATATAAAGAGGAAATAGGATGTATCCAAAGATTAATGCTCAAAGTTAACCAAATATCAGTGCCAATTAACACAGAAGACATATGCATGTGGTGATACATAAATCTTATCTCAAAATCGTATTTGCTTGCCTAAACCACCTTAAAAAGGTAATCACTCTGTGCATCCCTTTACTGCACATCAGCAGTGGAAAACTTGACTTGAAGTAACAGTAGTTTCTTTAGGAAAATAAACAATGTCGATTATGTTCCATTCCTTGTAAGTTTTTTTTTACAGTCTGAAGCAATTGTTGTTCCTGAACATACGCTGTGAATAATTTCTTTACTAATATTGTTGAATCAATGTTATTCCAGTCTGTTTTTGGTAAATTTAAGTTCCCAGCTAATATTCTTCTTTTTTCCATCCTGTGTTTCATGCAAAAATGTATGAATTCCTCTAGGTTATCAGAACTTGACTTTGTTGGTCTATACACTCCAGCAATTGTTATATGTTCCAGGGTTGTCTTTATTGTCACAGTTACACAATCTATAGTATTGGTGTTATCAGTGAACATGCAATAATCACAGGTCTCATAACTATGTTTAATCCCTATCCACCTGATTTTTTGTTAGAATGTCTGTTACAGTAAAAACATTTATACTCTGTGTGACAATAGGAGGTACCACCATGTGGATACAGGGCCCCAAAGACCTATCAAGCAGGCACTATTGATCTGAGCAAGAGCTACTGGCAGGTGCACTTGACTCTTAACACTAGAGAAAGGTCAGCTTTTGTGACTCCTTTCGGCTTGTATGACTTCATGAAGATGCCCTTTGGGATGAAAAATGTCCCAGGGACTTCCCAGAGGCTGGTAGATTGTATCCTAGCAGGAGCAGGAGGACCATTAAGATAAGTAAGTGTCAGGTGGGTATGTCAGACGTCTTCCACCTAGGACATAGAGTGGGGAGTAGTAAGATCAGGCCAGAACCTGCCAAAGTGGAAGCCATTAAGGCATGGCCTGCCCCTGTTACCAAGAAGCAGGTGAAGGCATTCGGTTCCCTATTAGAAGACCGAAGATGTATTCTTTCGAATGCGTCTTGGTCAAACTCAAAAGCCTGAAATGGCAAAATATCAAACCAGCTTTTAAGTGAATAATTTCCCTGAGAAAGAATTTGCTTGGCTGCTTCGTTACTTTGTCGTTTTCAGCACTGTAGTGCGGTCTCGGAGTTGGTATATTTAAGTAGGGGGTGTGTGGGGACACAGCCCCGCACATCTGGGGGGGTGGGGGGCAAAGCCCCCCACTTAATATAATGTTTAAAGTATGTTTTTTTTTTTTTGTTGTTGTTGGAACAGCGATTTTTTTCCTATGGAAAAAAATTGCTGTTCTGACAGTTCGAAATTGTAAGCTTTCACTTACATGGGGTCGAATAATCACCATTCACTTTGTTAAGCACCCGGTAATCTAATATAGACATGAGGCATTCTTAGGGACAGCAGGGTACTATAGAAAGTTTGTCCCCAATCATAGTACAATAGCTGTTCTTCTCACAGACTTGACTCGAAAAAACAGGCCAGGCTCACTGACAGAACCCACACTGTAAAAGTTGCAGACTCCAAATCTGACCTCAAACCAGTGACAAGTGGAGTACCACAGGGTTCCGTCCTGGGACCGTCCTGTTTGGTATCTACTTCTCTGAAGTACAGGCTAACACAGAAGGCCTCTGGCTAACGAAGTTCACAGATGACTGCAAACTAGGAGCCATAGTCAAGTCCCCAAATGATGTGAACATCCTACAGAAGGGCCTCTCTGAGACAGATGCCTGATGTCAGAGCCATGGCCTCAAGCTCAATGCCAAAATGTGCAGTGTCATCACCTTTGATAAAAACTCTGTACCCATGAACTATCACATAGGCAGCAATCTACTTATCACCGAATGCGTGATAAGAGACCTTGGGACCCAGGTGGACAGTAGTCTCTCCTTTGAAAGTCACATTGCCACAGTAGTCAGGAAGTCCTTCTACGTGGCACACCTCATCATAAAAGGGTTCTCGTCCAGGAAAAAAGAGGTCATCGTTACCCTCTACTCATCACTCATTAGACCCATTATAGAGTACAATGCCCCTTTTGGAATGTACCTCACAAGACATCTGCAGCAGCTGGAAAGGCCACAGAAGTACCTCACAAAGAGGATTACTGGACTCAAACAAATGCCCTACACTGACCACCTCAAAAAACTCCAGCTTTACTCCGTAGCATATCGCCTACTCAGAGGTGATCTCTGCCTAGCATATAAAGCTATGTCAAACCCAGAGCTGTTGGACATGCTACACCTAAAGAAATCCCAATCCCTCCGAGCTACACGCTCTGGGGACCTAAACCTTGTCACCACAATAAACAGGACATGCTGGAGGGATAGATTCCTATCCCAGAGACTTCCCATACTCTGGAACAGGCTACCCATCTATGTCAAGCAAAGTTCTTCATTAGCAGTCTTCAAGAAAAATCTTGATGAGTGGATGGGAAATAGGAAATACACCCCGGGGATCACTTCTGTGTCTCTGCTCATCAGTGACACAGGAAAATAACTTTCTTGGGTGGAATAAGCCAGGGAACCTTGTTGGCTAGGCTTGCATAGGCCCTTGGGCCGATAGCCTAGTACCTACCTATGAACCTATGAACCTATAAGGTAGTGTGAACCCCAGCATGTGAGCAGGCATTCCAGAAGCTTAATGGAGCTTTGGGAAGACCCCCTGTGTTAGCCAGTCCAGATTACAGCAAATAATTTGTTGTGCAGGTGGATGCTTCAAACCATGGGGTGGGGGCTGTATTAGCCAGGTTTCCTCAGAAGAAGAGCACACAGTGGTATATCTCAGCCAGAGACTCCAACAGAGTGAGGAATGTTATGCAGCTGTAGAAAAGGAATGTCTAGCCATAGTATGGGCACTGCAGAAAATTCAGCCTTATCTATATAGAAGGAAATTCACTGCAGTTACAGACCACAATCCCTTAACATGGCTACATAGAGCCAGCCAGCAAAATGCCAAGTTATTAAGGTGGAGCTTAGGATGGCAGGAATATGACATAACAGTACAACACAGTAGTGTGGTCAGCAATGCCAATGCAGATGGGCTCTTAAGACAGGGAATGAGGTACCATATTCTCAGATATGCTTATTTCTCTCAAACTATGTTTCTCAAGGGTGACTTGAAAAATTGGCTTGAGTCTTCAAAGGGGAGAGAGGAGTGATGATAGGAGGTACTGCCGGCCATGCCAGGAGAAGTAGGGCACTGGATGTATGACATGCCAGCACAGCTGGCTCGAATTTTATAAATAATTACATGTACTTGGTATATAAAACTGATTTGTACAGATGCTTGTGCTGAAAATGTATTTGTGAGGTTTACTTGTGTTAAAAAAACAGTGCACCCTGCTGGAATGAAAAGAAATGTACATATATTATTGTAACTGAATTAAATGTATATGTTTTAATAGAGAATACTGGGATAGCAGAGATTAACCAGCTAGCTTACTTTAAGAAAAATAATGTAAATGTAAATGAGCTGTTAAACCATTAAAATGGTACCCCACAGTGCTGAATATGACCGGAGATGATGAGTCTGGAAGAAGCCTTTGTTCATTAGCTCAGTAAAAAGAGGGGAAGCCCCAGGCACTGCCATAGACATATAGATGTGTATTGTAACTGTCTATCCTAAATTCCTGTCTCAGCTTCAAAGCGGGATACAGTGAGAACCTAGATCAGGTGACCAGAAGAGGTCATTCTGAAAGTCATCTTGGATATTATATTTTACAGGGAGCAATCTCTGAGTATTGAGTATTCTGTTTTGGGGGACCTGACTAGAACGACTGCTCACATATTTCATTGTGCCTTGGTCTATCAAGTAAGCTATTAGGGAATAGCAATTCTCCTGGACTCAGTCAGGAATATAGTGAAGCTTAGTTTAGAGATTGTTTTTCTTTATTTGTATGAGTCTGTCCATCAATGTTATTTTCAATATTTCCTGTGATTTGAACTATGTGGTTTACTGCAAATATATATTTAGTATTTTCTTTTTCTTTTATTATTTATTACTAAATATATTTAAACTTTCCATTATGGCTGGCCCTTTTTAGAAAATATTTAAGCTTTGAGAGTATTTGCACATATTTATATGGCAATAACTCTGGTCACTCCTGAAAGCATTTCTGTTTGGTTAACATTACCATTTGTATTAAATTAAGTTCTCTCAGTATAATTGGATACCCCTTTAAGAACCTTATAGTAACTGACTGGTGGCACCGAATCTACCTTATAGTCTGGGCAAAGGTGGTAGAGCAGGTAATCTGTGCCAGCCTTTCCCAGGTGTGTGTGTGTGTGTGTGTGTGTGTGTGTGTGTGTGTGTGTGTGTGTGTGTGTGTGTGTGTGTGAAAATTAAATCTCAGAGTGTGTGGGTCAGCTACTTGGGGCAGGGACATGAAGCACTGCTTTCACAATGCCAGTGGGGGAGCCTTACTGGGGACTTGGGGAGAGGCAGATAGAGACACCCAGACCCCAGGCTGAGTGTGTTCCCTGTGTGCTCTTAAGCAAAATTGTACTTGGTATAGAGAGCTGCAACTGGAAATATTGAGTGTATCCATTTGTATTCCAAGCGCACCCCCCCATCTCCAGTATCAGTGGTGAGGATGCAGGCTCCTTGATTTCTGGCCCAGCGTGGAGATGTCACACACTGACAGAACTGACTTCCAGTCATTGTTCTTTAACCATGTTTCACAAACAATAACAACATCAATATTGTGAAAATGTAGCAAATTTTCAAAAAAAACTTTATTATTATGCTCCTAGCATTAACAACCATCACAGATTCATCAAATATTGCTACCTGTGAACTGTTAAATTTTCAACCTCGCAAAAATCCTGCCTAGTGTTTGTCAAATATTGCAAAATATCTGCTGCAAAAATTCTCTTCTCTGCTCTTGACAAATGCACACCATCCTGCCTGAATACATGTGTGCTCAAACTCAGCTTGGATGCTCTACACATTTCCATTTTTTTAAAACAGGACATTTTTTTCCATGTAGCTATTTACCCCAAAGATCTTTTCATTCATGATGACCTAACTATCCTTTCTATATGTAAGTTGTGAAAAATACATCCTAACACCAGTACAAGCTATATTATGTAGGAGGGCTGTAAGTTTGCTACCAACAGTCAGAGAGTCATTGTGGATGAGATACTTTGTACTGACATGAATAAAAAGATACATCCTTCCTTACATTAAGGTGTTCCAAGGCTTGCTTCATATCTTCTATTTTTGCTCCTGGCAAGCATAACTGTATTTCATCTTCATTATCTTTTCTGCAAATGTAAGTATCAATCGCTGTAATAATCAAATCTACAATTACAAGAATATCTTTTCTGACTAGATCTGAAGAATCTTCAGCTTCTGATACAGTAATATCTGCTCTATCAGTCGTTACAAAGGAATGATCTTCATCCCCATTAGTCTTATTAATCCCACTGTTTTTATTGCATATTAAATTTGCAAGCATACAATTCTCATCCAGCTGGCTTTGCACATATATAGCTTGAGGCATATAGTCAACATCTGTCTTGCTCTTTTTTTCTTACAGTAATGTTCTTCAGTCCTTCACTGTTAAATTTTGATTTCTTTCTTTTCACCTACCTTCTCTTTGGAAAAATTATGCCTTTTTCTGTAGACAAAAGGTTTTCTGTTAGAAAAATGTTATCGTTCATAACAAAACAGTGTTATTTTAGTATGTATTCTCTTTACTTTACAGACATTTATCAGTTTCTTTTTTGTCCTTGTTATTTGTTGTGAATTTCTTCTTTTCTTTCTTTTTTGTTTCCTTCTAAACACTCTGAATCCTTACACTGCTGAATACTTGCATCCAGAATTCCAAAGCTGTCAGTGGCAACATCTTGTTTCATAGGGGTTGAATGATCTTTACAGATAATAGACACATCATTTCCTAAATGTGTTTTATTTGCTCTTTGCCTAACATTATTTATCTCACCAGTCCAGTCATTAATATATTAATATATGCAACAACAGTTCTCCACGCCGTGCCAATTACACGTCATCAGTAAGTCTAGATTTACTACTAATAATGGTAAGGAAATCATCCAGCTTTTTTCATGAGGAACACAGATCACCAGTGTTATCAGGTGTTACCTTTAAGTATTCATAGCATTTATTACACTGTGCAAGATATTTGTGCTTCAGCAAATCATTAGTGGCATACTCATTTAAGGAAACCATATTCAGCTTCAATCAAATAAAAAATTAGAAAAGAAACAAATAATCAAAATCAGTAACCGCAGAATTCAAACAGAATTTAAATCAACTTCTGTGAGAAAAATCACACAAGCAATAAACAACTAAATACTAAAGTAAGTACAGTTAAACTTGTTGTTCTGACCGCACAAGTTCTGAAAGTCAGACAAAAGCTGTAATTCCTTTATACTGCACATGAATGTGTGCAATAGCTTCTGCTCACTATCACTCGCAGTCACACTTCTTTTTAACAGTAAAGATCAATAAATCACAAACCAAGACAGGATTGTTTAGATAAGCTCTAGATTGTCCTGTCTGCAGTCTGTGTGACTTTATTGCTGACTTGGAGCCTTGGGATGGCTACAACTTGCCTGTCTAAACCCATCCTTTTCTAACAATCAACAGTGAAAAATTAAAGCTAAAACACCAAAATATAAATCAAAGTACATTTTCTTGTAAACAAGCTATATATATATATATACATGCATGTGTTCTTGGATTCACCTTCCTGATTGTATTGAATTATATTCTGTATATAATACAGCACCATTTGTTAGTGGGTTTTAAATTTGTAGTTTTGTACATTTTTCCAGTAAGCAATGAAACAAAACCTATGAACCAATAATGACAAAACTGCCCATTTCAGAACATTTGAACCATAAAAGGCCACTCAAACTTCTGTCATTACCATCCACCAGTATCAGTCAGTATATGCCCAATGTCTGCAGAAGTAACTGTCATGTGAATAATTTCACATTAAAGATATCTGTAACTCATGAAGAGGTTGCTACTTGTAAACAACTTTATATTTCAGCATGTCAACTACAAATTCAGTGTTTGCTGCCCTAGAAAAACAAACTGACTATGTGACATAAAAAACTTGCTACATTGTTAATATTGCAATAGGGAATAGATGGCTAACTGACAAGAGGTTCATAGTTACAAGACATCTCATTAAAAGGAGGACACACTCAGGACTGCTGCACTCCACACCCCTTAAAGTGTAATGGGTGGTGCAGTGGTTAATGTTGTCTCCTCACAGCAAGAGGTTCTCCAGTTCGATTCTCGACTGCGGTGCCTTCTATGTGGAGTATGCATGTCCTTCCTGCTTTTGTATGGATTTCCTCTGGGTATTCCAGTTTCCTTCCACATTCCAAAGACATACATCTGGAGTGTTTCTCCCCGGGCCTCCACTGAAAATATGCTCGGTCCTAGTTGGATGTTCCCGGTCAACAAATGTTAAATAAATAAATAACACAGTATCAGCAATCCATCTACATTGTGTGTGAGTAGAACCCACAGCCTTCTGCCTCAAAAGCAAGATGCTACCTGTTGTGCTACTAACATTGCTTTCAAATACTCTAGCACAAATAGTGATGATTATTTGCTAGAAAAAACAGTTGCACATTGAAAACAGACTTGGCATGAGCAGCAGTAAACATGTCTTCAGAAGCTCACAGTTCCTTGAAGATTATTTTAAAACTCATAATCTGGTAGTTGGTGTAGAGGATTCAGGCTCTTATCTCCTGTAACTAAGGTACAGGGTTTGATCCAGTTGAATTAACTAATCTGCCAGCTCTAACTAGAGCATTTCACATGCATGAGCGTACACGCGCACACACGCAGAAGCAGGAATGGCACCTTACCTTACTGATAACAGTGGAAGAAACAGGAATGGTGTTTAAATTCAGTGCCTGGATGTGGAATAGAAGAAGAATCAAGCAAACATGCATTGACACAAGCAAAAGTAAGTGCATGCGGATGTACAATGTCATATAAATATTACACGCAGTGGGTGTTTGTTCATTCCTAAAGATGAAGGCCCTTAAAGAAGTCTTGCAAGTTTTTTTTTTAATTTTAAATTAATAAGTAAATGTTGTAGCATCCCTCCTGGCCAGCTTACCCCTCCCAGCCAATGGGGCCCTAAGCAACTGCCTAGGTCACCTCGTGCTGGATCCAGCTATGACTATAGTACTTTCAATGTAATTTATGTTGCTGAGTGTTTTTCATGCCAGGCATTTTATGTGGGCAGGACTATAAGGAAATTGAGTTCAAAAATATATGAAAAAAAAAACAATGGCAAAAATGTTTTGTATAAATATACTTTAAAATGCACAAACTTTAAAAAAATATTTTTAACATGTTAGAAGCTTTAGAACCCTGTACTGGGGGCAGAGATGTTAAGGTCTTGTTAGATACCAAGGAATATAAATGGTAAATAAGATTAAATGCCACAAATTCTGCAGGCTTGAATGACCATATTAGTTTTAAATGTGTTTTAAATGAACAGCGATTTAAGACAAAGTACAAGAAATGATTTTAAAGAAGGGACATGATTAGATGTGTCCTGTGGATTAAAATCAAGTGAAAGAACTGATTTTTAAAAAGCAATTTGACTGGATGTATTTTGATAATGTCATTTTTTTTTAAATATTTTATGAACTGAGTTTTATCTTTTAGTCAGAGTCTGAAGAAGACTGGATGTGCACAGACTGAAAGTGTTCACTCTGTGTGTAATACAGTGTTAGTTTGAAGGAATGACACAGTGGATTTCGGATTTTTCTTGTTTTTAATATTTTCTTTGTGACAGACATTCATTTTTATATTTTTGATTTCTTCCTCTGTTCTGCCTATGACCTCCCAGATTAATTGTCTTTGGATGACATGGGCAGTAGGAGCATGCATTCAACAAATAGAAAGGCAAAAATGTTCTCCCTCAGGCACCTCTCTCACTGCTCTAGCAGGGGCTCTTTTCTGGTATTTATTTATTTTTATAGTAAAGAAATGATTTCTTTACTACAGAAAAAATAATTAAATACTAGAAAAGCACTTCTGCTAGAGAAGTGCCCCAGGCAGCTGCCTAGTTGGCCTATGCTTAAGACGGGTTATGGATGGACCAATCACTTGAGAGTACAGGGACTGCCTTTCAGACCCACAGACAGAACACTTCCATTTTTTTAGTGCCAAAATAAGATAAATTTTGCTGAGAAGACTGATTCTTTCTCTGGGCTAGATTAAGAAACCCTTTGGTGTTTTATTTCCTACCTCTGCTTTGTTTTCTTCAGTGGTTGAATAGTGTATTCTGTTGCTTTGACTGTTTTTTTTTTTTTTTTATTGTTTCTGATTAAAAGTTTTGTATATGCTTCTGTTTTTACTTTGACTAGCACAGTAAGGCCCATGGCATTGATTAAAAGCTTTGTTTGGAAGTTTTGACAGGAAAACATGCTGATATTCTTTTTCTAACTTCGGGGTTATGATTATTTGGAGTGGTTGAGCAGGATTGCATCATTCTAAATAATCTAGTTTTCATTTAAATTGCATGTTTGGTGCCATTTTGTATGTTAAACATTTCTTACAGGATTTTTTCCCTCAGTTTATGATTTATTTCTATTTTAATACAGTTTTAGGCTGCATCCATTTTTTTATAAAATTAGGGAACTTCTGTGAATGTATTTTGTGCTTTGAACTGTGTTACTGAAACTGTCATTTTCTTCAGTATAATCTTTAGAGTAAGAACCCCTGCAAAAATAGACTTCAGATTGCTTTTGTATGCTCAACATTTCTGACAGGGATTTTTCATCAGTTTATGATTTACTTCTTGTTAAATACTGTTTAAGCTGTTTTTGTTAATTTGGTACTAAATGTAGCCTTTATTTATTAACCTTGGGGAAATTTTGTGACATGTATTTTGTGCTTTCAACTGTCTTACTGAAAATGCTATAATTTTCTTAATGCACTGTTCAGAATAGTATCCTTACAGAAATAGTCTTTAGATTGCAATCTAGTGGTAGAATAGTGAGATTTGTCCATTCAGTTACTGGACTGACCATGCAGCTGGTATTTGGTATTAAAATGTATAGTTTCCTGTTCCCTGACTTGATAGTTGCAGATATAGTGACTCCCCCCACACACACACACCACCACCACCTACCCCTTGTGCACCAAAAAAATATAAAAATAAGTTAAGAAAATGCCTCAGTCTGTGGCTTGTCACTCCAGAGCAGTCTTAAGCAGACTATAAGACTACTCACCTTCTTTTGCTAATTCCCATAACTGTGTCCCTCTGTGGCCGTACCAGGGCCTGGTCCTTGGGGAATTAAACTCTTGTGCAGGGGGAAGATAGTGATGCAGAATCTATTGCCAGTGGTGATACCCCTCACTTTGGGGATTCTCCAATGTGTGTGATTCATACAAAAAAGAGACAGAAGACTCACTGTGTCACAGGGCAACAGCTTCTGGCTGTATTTCCACCTGAGATGGTGGCTATGGCTAGATCCATTATTCAGACAGTTGATTACTGGGAGCAAACCTTGGTTATGAGTAATGCTGGGGCTCACACCACTGTTCAACCATCCAGAGATCCCAATTTTGGAAGGGATTCTGTATCTGACTTTTCAAAAGTATCAGAGTCTGATCAGTTAGCTTTCTCTGAGGATGAACAAGTACAGATGAACAAGAGCTGACATAGACAAACTGATGCCAGAGCCATGGGCTAAAACTAAATGCCAAGAAGTACATAATAGATCCTTCTGAAAGTTATCCACCCCTGAAAACTATCATATTGACAATACACCCCCTAAGAGTTGACCCAGTAGTCAGGGACTTGGGGATACACATAGACAGTAAGCTAGCCTTTGACCATCACGTCTACAGCAGTGAGGAAATTATTCTATGTTGTGCAATTTATAAACAAAGGCATGGTGTTTAGGTCTGAAGAAGACATAGTTCCACTGTATTCACCTTTCATCAGACCTATCATTGAGTACAATGCACCATTTGATATGTACCTAATTAGGTATATCCAAGAAATGAAATGTACACAGAGGTTCCTCACTAAAAGAATACAGGGTGTAAGCAACATGTTCTGTGTAAACTGCCTCAAGGCCCTATCCCTGTTTTCTGACTCCTACAGACTGTTAAAGGGAGATCTATGCCTGGCATACAAGGCACTGTCAGATCCCACTCTGATGGTCCTCCTGCATATCTGCAAAACAAACAGCACCAGAATTACCCATTCTAAAAACTTAAACATTGCCTGTGATATAAACTGAACTTGATAGAGAGACAGGTATGTATCCCAGAGACTACCCCTTCTCTGGAACAGGCTGCCCATTCATGTGAAGGAGAGTTCCTCCCTAACCCAAGTCAAATGTAACTTGGACAGTTGGATGGGGAACAAGAAATTCATCCCTTGTTTGGCACCTATATCTCTAATGGATACAGGCAACTTATAAATGTTCACTTCCTAAGCCCCTGCTTACACTTATCAAGGGTACTAAAACTTGTCAGAGATTTGGGATGCATGGCTAGACATAAAAGGCGCTTGTGATCATTAGCCTAGTACACACCTATGAACCTTTGAACTTATGCAGAAAACCAAACAGATGCTTTATTTTTCCCAAATGCTGGCTAGATTTAAGGATGTATTTAACTGGGAGCAATCTTCGGCTGCTCCTGACATCAGCAAACTATATGATCATTTGGTGGATGAGGCCGGTATGTGGCGACCTTCCCTCCATTAATCCCAATGTTGAAGGATGTTTTTAAGAAAGCTTGCAGTTCTCCTCTGAAAACGGGCTCTTTTTAGGCCCAGTGAACTTCCCCGGTCATTAAACTGAAATAAATAAATAAATAAGTCTTTGCCTAAAAAAGGTGTTTAAGAAATTTAGGGTATGCTTGACAATGCCTGGTCTCCAAGCCCCCCCCCCCCCCCCGTCTGAAGATCCTGCTGCTGTGTCCCCAGTGACATCTTCCAACAGAAAGACTATGTCTTCATCAAACCCAGTCTCTTCAGATAACATGGGCAAGTGGCTAGAATCTTGGGATAAGAAACTGGCACTGTCTAGCATGGTAGCTTAGCTTCCAGTGTTTTATGTAGAAGTTTGTTTTCAGATGTATGTGTAATTTAGACAAGTTCACTGCATCACTACCTGTTGATCAAAAAGTCTATGTCAAAGATATTGTGTCCAGTTTTTCTTAAGTGTCTATAAATATGCTTTAAAGAGTGTATTTTAAGGGGATGCTACTGCTTCTTGAAATGCAGTGATGTCTGTGGTGATAAGGAGGTATGCCTGGTTGCACAGTTCAAACTTTTCTGATGAGTTAAAAATGAGATTGTGAATGTTCCGCTTGATTCTGATTGTGTGTTTCATACAACAGCTAATCAGATCCTTAAAGAATGGGATGACAGAGGTAAACTGATGCAAGGAGTGTCTAAAATGTTCCATATTCCCAAGTTTTCCCTCCACCAAGCAGGATAGTTTTCAGTGGACCTTCAAACAGAAGCTCCAACCAAACAAAAGCCAAAGTGTCAAAAGGAAATGTCAGAAAGAGAACTCTGCTAAACCTAACAAGAGATGTTTCTTTCCCAAAAAGGATAAATCCCTTCCAACCTATGACTGTGCCATGGTGTGGCACCTGTCTTTCCCAAGTCCCTCTCTAGGTGTCCTTTCTCAAAAGTTAGCTTTGAACAAGATTCAGTGATTTCCAAATAAATTGGTGCTGAACATTGTTGGCAGAGAAAGCAACATCTATCTGAGTTCAAGGGAAGGTCCCCTCATCTGCAGGACCAGACCTTGTTATTTCCTCCTATTTTCTGGCAAATGTTGGATTCAGGGGTCATAGAAGCAGACCTTCTTCAGAAGGAATGAAAGGTTTCTACTTCAGAATTTTCCTGGCTCAGAAAAAGAACTGTCATGGAGACCATTGTTGGACCTGTCTTTTCTGAATACCTTTGTTAAGGTTCCAAGTTCTAGGTGATCACCCTGCAGACAGTGCTTCATTTTTTTGCCAGATTGCTGCTTCATGGTGACTCTGGACTTGAAGGATCCATATCACCATATCCTCACTGCCCATCAATTCAGGAGATACCTGAGGTTTGTTATGTCTGGTTCTCACTATCAATTCTCTGCATTGCAGTTTATGCTATCTACTGTATGGTAGTGTTTACCAAATGCCTTGCTCTGGTAGTGGCATTCACATGGCATTCATATCTTTGCTTACTTGGATGACTTGCTGACCTGTGCAGAGTCTGTATCCAGGTGTTTGGAATAGCTAGAGAAGGTTTCTAACTTACTTTGCCACATAGGGTTCAAGTTAAAGGTTTGGAAGTCATGCCTGACACTCTCACAAAAACTTATATTCCTTGAGTGCTTAACTGATTCCAACAAAAGAATGGCCTTTTTTGCTGAAGATGAAATACCAAACGTTTCAAGAATTCTCCAGGAGGAAATTTGCCTCAGCAAGACAATTTCTAAAAATTTTAGGATATATGGCAACCATGATCCTAATGATACCACTAGCCCATCTAAACATGAGAAAAATACAGTGGCATGTCCAGAATGGTTAGACCCAGCACCTACATTTCCTGGAATCTCAGTTACTGGTGCTTCCCTTTATCAGCTGAGAGTTACAGTGCTGGAGAGCACATCTGAGTATCCATGCAGAAATTCACTTCTTCCCTCCTGTTCCAGAGCAGACACATTCATCTGACTTTGCTTGGGGAGCTGTGTCAATGGGAGTGCAAGGAAATGTTGGCAGTGATCCTTGCCTTGAAAATCCTTCACCAACTATAGACCTCTTCTGGTGGTTACTGACAACACCACAGTGATATGGTACTTCAGCAAACAAGGGGGTACAAGGTTATACCCTCTGTGCCAGTTGGTAATGATGACATGGGAGCTTTACAGAATTCTCTGATTCAGGCATCATACATTCTGTCAGAGTAAAACTTCATGGCAGACAGACTAAGCAGATATGCACTAATGGCAGCTCAAGGCCATGGCATTCCAAGATCTAGTCAACAAGCAACTGAAGAAATTTTGTTCTAGACATCCTTGCATTCATACTAGAACAGATGCGTTTTCATTCCTTTGTTCCCTTAGATGAGAATGTTCCTGTATGTGTTTCTACCCTTACCACTGATTCACCGTGTATTTCTGAAGGATCAAAAAGAAATGCCAAAAGTCATTGTGTTGGCACCCTATTGGCCCAGGCAGTCTTGGTTTTCCCTTCTAATTGTACTGACCAAGGGCAATTACTACAGACGTCCTCACACTCTGGATTTTCTCACACAGTTTCAGGAGCAACTGGTGCACCCCCAATTTGGAGCAACTACAGTTAACAGCCCAGATGATTCATTTTCGACTATGTTCATTCACTTGTTCTATGACTTTGTTCAGTCACTTGTTCTATGACTCTGTTTAGTCACTTGTTCCATGATGATGTGCATCACACCCACAGGTAGGCAGGAGGAGGAGCTATAAGCTTTGGTAGACTGACAGAGATAGGATAGCAGGGTAGTAGTACCCATATGCCAGTAAGGCAGTGTGTTCTACAAATGTCTACTTGTACAAGTAAGTAGGACTTACACAACTGTATTTTTATTGGTTAACCCATGGGTTCCCAAAGTGCGTGCCGTGGCACCCTGGGGAGCTGTGGTTTCCTCACAGGGGCACTGTTAACTAATAAGCTTCCTTAGCCGCAAAATAAACCACAAATTAATAAGCTTAGTAACTAAGCTTATTAGTTTGCGGTTTATTTTGCGGCTGCTTATACTAGACTGAAAGAGCGCACTACAGATACAACAAATGCACAATGTAACCAATCATAAAGAGAGTTTATGGCTGCTTCCTGTGGTGTCAAAGTGACTGCAGGAGTTAGGGAAGTTGTTGGAGTGTCTCTCCATTGATTAGGTTAGTGGGATGGAGGTGGTAGAGAGTAAGGGGGCTGATCCCGTAGCCCACAGGGAATCACTACCCTCTGTAGGCAGAGAGAAACCACCGGCTGAGGATGATGCCGATAAAATGGAGGATATTCCAGAGATTGTGCAAGATCCAGCAATAAACACAAAAAAACAAGGCTGAAAGCTGGCAAGAGCAGGGAGAAAAGGCAAAGGAGAATCCACTAAACCTACTGGATACATGCGCTGTAAACTTTTACCCTGCTTGCACACTTTCTGCCAGAAATGTTTACCACAACCAGAGAGGCATCTTACATTGCCTTCATCGGTCGGTCCAGCGAGCCAAAGAGATGCAGCAGGGCAAGGCAGACAGAGTAAGTAGTTCTGCAGCTGCAGTTCCCCACCTCCACTTCACAATGCAGGTCCTGTTCACTTTTGCTGATGGGGTCTCTTGTTAGCCAAAGGGAAGCTTAGTCTGGTCTCTCACTCCTGATAATAGCAGCTCCATTTTGAAATGTTACCAGTCCCTTGGCTAGTGTTTAAAAAAATGGTGCTGTTATAAACCAGATTCCGCTCTGTTGTCTTGTATGGATGTTGCGTTTGTTTATTTTATGGAAGTGACAATTTGCACATGCTGTTTGTTAGCTTCTTTATTTTGGTGTTGCTGTACTGCTGTGTTTCACAAGAGCACAAGTGCTTTCTGGGTACTTCATGACTGAATGGAAGGCTATGTTTGGGGACCATCTCCTGATACAAAGGTTATATAGTTTGTCCCAGTTGCCAGTTTTTAGATATGTTGGACAAATTAGTGGGCCATTCACACTCTTAATAAAAACCCAGAGAAGTACCAGAGTAACCCGGAAGCCTAATTAAACAGCATTGCTATAGGTGCGGGGTTTGCAGAAATGTCCGCCTCCTTTAAGGAACAGATGGATCAGCTGTTGCTTTCATGAACTGGTTATGTTGAAGTGTTGGGTTGAAGATTAGTTTGTTGTGATGGGTTCAGAACTGTTTGTGGCATGGTAAACTACAATGAGAACAGGAGTTGTGATGAATTCAAGAGGCGCTTGGTTTTGCAGTAAACCATTCTAAATGATTGGTTAAGAATATGCTGTTTTAATGTAAAATGGTTCCATGAATTCTCCAGGGTCCATTCATTGTATCCTATGTGACTCTGAGCAAGTCTTCTTCCTTGGGTTCCTTATTGTTTAAGCGGTGATTGCGAATTACTTTTTTGAATTGTCATGTGATTCAGATTTTTTTTCTTTTGGAAAGACATTTACGTGAATAGTTTTTAGTAGCAGTCCCCCTGTAGTCCAAGAACAGAAAGGGCACATGGTTATAAAAGTTCCAGAAGATACAAATGGATCTGCTTCATAGAAATAAGCTACTATGCTGGCTTACTTTTTTTGTACAAACTTGAAAAGATTTAATTGCTTATGTATGTATGTATGCATGTATGTTTCTTTTTAAAATAAACAAAGAAGGTAAGCAGAAAAGGGTATGCATCTTGCTGAATTTTTTTTCTTGTGTCTTTTAGATAAGCCGTTAGAGCTGAAATTGGCAGTCATGATTAATACTTTCAGAGATATGCCAAGTGTCATCATGTCTGTGGGGCATTAGTTTATAAAAATATATGTTTTGTTTATTAGCAGAAAATTATTAAAGGTGATATGTTGCAGATTGTACTAGTGATGTGCCTGTCTCAATTTCCCAGTTGTGTATTGATAACATTAAACGTCTACATTTATTTATTTATTGATTTGATTGATTGATTCATTGTTCCTGTGCCCAATGACCCAAGATGACTGGGCTTTCCCCATTGCTTTTTTAATGGTGCTTTACTGCATTGTAGACATTCCTGATTCCCATTTGCAAATATTAAGTAGATTTCTGCTGTTTTCTTCCTCCTGTAATCCTGAATTGCTCTTTGCCACCAATGTCATCATTCGGACTTAGTCTGTTGTGCTGTTGATCAACATCCTGCTCTTCGCTTTCCACAGTTACAAAGCCCCCTTACATGCTTATGTTTCAATTATCAGATTATCTATATTATGACAGAATGGTAAGAGGAACAGAATGCCTTCCCTGCCTCTGTACATCCAACCAAATGATGGGGAAGCAGCAGTCACCCCATCTCCACCCAGATCTTCCGGTTAGTTTGCAATATATAGTTTTTAGATAGCATACCAATACTGCTTTCTAGCCCGATGAGTGAACAAAGGCAAAGTGCACTGTCAGTTCAAGAACTGACAGGACCCCAAGATAGGGGATAAGAAAAAACAAAGTTAATTAATGACTCTTAAAAGCAAAAGAATAGAAAATGACAAAATGAAAAATAAAGCGTAAAAACAACTTTTAAAATCATTATGAACATTTTCTACTCTGTATGAATACAGGGTTTTCACCACGTAAGTCAAGATTATTAACTACCTAGAAACAAATATTCTGTTTCCTATTTAGCTATTTCGCAAAGTATATTTGTTAAAATTTAATGGGGGGGGGGCGCCTTCGGAAAACCTGGATTCAACAAGGGAGCCGAGAATCGAAAAAGTTAGGGAACCACTGGGTTAACCTGTAAAAAAATGTCTGTTATTTCAAAAATATTTCTGATAAAGGGACAAGACAAAAAGTTGGTGAATTAGCCTTATAATATGCGGACACAAAATCTCAGAAAGAAAGAAAGCATCTTGTTACAAATTGCCAATGGCAGTACTACTTATAGGTTCATGGCTAGGTACTAGGCTATCGACCCAAGGGCCTACGTAAGCCTAGACAGCAAGGTACCATAGCTTACGCCACCCAAGAAAGTTATTTTCCTGTGCCACTGTCCAGCAGAGACACAGAAGTGATCCCTGGGATGTATTTCCTATTTACCATCCACTCATCAAGATTTTTCTTGAACAGTGCTAATGAAGAACTTTGCTTGACATAGACGGGTAGCTTTTTCCAGAGTATAGGAAGTCTCTGGGACAGGAATCTATCCCTCCATCATGTCCTGTTTATTGTGGTGACAAGGTTTAGGTCCCTAGAGCGTGTAGCTTGGGGGGATTGGGATTTCTTTAGGTGTAGCATGTCCAACAGCTCTGGGTTTGACATAGCTTTATATGTTAGGCAGAGATCACCTCGGAGTAGGCGATATGCTATGGAGTATAGCTGGAGTTTTTTGAGGCGGTCAGTGTAGGGCATTTGTTTGAGGCCAGTAATCCTCTTTGTGAGGTACTTCTGTGGCCTTTCCAGCTGCTGCAGATGTCTTGTGAGGTACATTCCAAAAGGGGCGTTGTACTCTATAATGGGTCTAATGAGTGACGAGTAGAGGGGAACAATGACCTCTTTTTTCCTGGATGAGAACACTTTTATGATGAGGTGTGCCACGTAGAAGGACTTCCTGACTACTGTGGCGATGTGACTATCAAAGGAGAGACTACTGTCCACCTGGGTCCCAAGGTCTCTTATCACGCATTCGGTGTTAAGTAGATTGCTGCCTATGTGGTAGTTCATGGGTACAGAGTTTTTACCAAAGGGGATGACACCAGACCTGTCAAATGAATGGGGACAAATATCAACTGAATCAGGGACAAGTCATGACAACATCAGGGACGATCAGGGACACATTTAAAATATTAGTGCTATTAACCTGACACGTTGACAGACTCAGAGCATATGAATTAATACACATTTTCTGAGGTAAATGAAGTTTATAACTCTTAATTGTTGTCATTATTCATTATGTGTAATTCACCACCTTTCCTCCAAAAGTCACTAGTTTTAGGAGGGATTAAGTGGGACAAAGTTAGAATTTGAGTCAAAATCAGGGACAGTTGAGAGGTATGGATGACACTGCACTTTTTGGCATTGAGCTTGAGGCCATGGCTCTGACACCGGGCATCTGTCTCAGTGAGGCCCTTCTGTAGGATATCGACATCATTTGGGGACTTGACTATGGCTCCTAGTTTGCAGTCATCTGCGAACTTCATCAGCCAGAGGCCTTCTGTGTTAGCCTGTACTTCAGAGAAGTAGATAACAAACAGGAGAGGTCCCAGGACGGAACCCTGTGGCACTCCACTTGTCACTGCCTTGAGGTCAGATTTGGAGTCTGCAACTTTTACAGTGTGGGTTCTGTCAGTGAGCCAGTTGGCAACCCATCTTGTGATGTAGGGATTTATACCTAGTTTAGTGAGTTTAGCTATAATTCCAGAATGGGGGATGGTGTCAAAAGCCTTGGCGAGGTCAAGATAGGCTGTGTGAACCATCTTACCCTCATCCACAGCTTTGGTGACTGCCTCAAAGAAGTCGATCAGGTTCAGGAGGCATGATCTGCCTTTCACAAACCCGAACTGGGTGGGATCCAGAGTTTGGAGGTTACCAATGTCTTTGTTTATGAGTTCCATGATGATACGTTCCATGGCGTTGCAGACCAGGCTCGTCAGGCTAATAGGTCGATAGTTCCGGGATCAGTGGTGGCTCCCCCTTTGTGGAGTGGGATAACTGTTGCTGTGGTCCATTCAGTGGGGACAAAGCCTGATGCGAGGCTATTATTGAACATGGTGCTTAAGTGGGGAGCCAGTTCATTCTGAAGTTCATGTAAAACACAGCCTGGGATATTGTCCGGTCCCATGGATGCTGTGTTTTTGGCTTTAGAGAGTGCAGCTTTTACCTGCGTAGTTGTGATTACAGGGACTCTGCATTCTTCCTGTATAGATATGGGCCCTTTAGGGGGTGAGAGGGGGTAAAGTTAGCAGTGAACCAATCTGCCAGGATGTTGGCAATATCAGTTGGTTCTGTAATTTTCGTGCTGTTGTGCTGTAACTCAGAGCAGATCTGGGTGTTGCCATCGAGATTCTTGACATAGCTATAGAATGCTTTGTGGTTGTCCTTGGATTTAGTGGTGATTTTGTTTTCGTAGCTAGCTTTGGAGGATCTTATAAGGGATCTCAGCTTCTTACTGAGGCTGACCAGGGAGCTCCTCCACTAATGGGATTTTACTCTCTTTTGCAGCAGTTTCTTCCTTCTGTTGTACAGTTTGTTTATGGTAGGGGACCACCAGATTGGCTTCCCTTTTTTGGAGGATAGCGTCTTGGTTCTGTTTGGGATAGCATGATCCATGCACTCGTGTAAGTGCTTATAGAGTGCATTTGTGTAGGATTCAGCAGTTGTAACTGTATGTGATAAGCTTATGGTCAGATCGGACCAACGAGGAGTTGACTTCAGGTGTGGAATACCAGTCACTCATGTTGGTAATGACTAGGTCTAGGATATTTTTGCCCCTGGTGTGGGTGTGGATAAGTTGATCTAGGGCATTGGAGTTTATGAATTTCAGAAAGCGTTGAGCTAAGGAATTGGTACACGAGTAGCTTTCCCAGTTAATGGTGGGATAGTTGAAGTCGCCCATTATTAGGGTGTTTGGTTGAACCCTAATATTTTCCAGTAAATCAAGAAAAGAGGAGTGGGAATCCTGGGGCATGGTGGGAGATCTGTAGCAAGCTACAATTTGGATTGCAGTTTTGCCCAGAGTTAGTTGCACTTGTATAACTTCAGATGCATTATGCTGAGCAACTAGCCTGGAGTTGTGGATATCCTTAATGAATATGGACACACCTCCGCCTTTGGTGTTTTGGTCCAGGTTACATGGCCAAAAAGTGTGGTATGAGTTATAGCTTGGTAGTGCAGGGGTGCTCTCTGGAGCCTTGAACCAGGTCTCAGTCACTGCACAGATATCGATGTTCTCCATTTTAAGGAGTGCCTCGAGTGAGTGCATTTTGAGATTTAGACTTCTAGCATTGAGTAGCATTACCTTCAGTTTTGTTTGCCTGTTCCTGTTATGGTGGTGAATTTGTTATTTGAACCCTGGCTAAAAAAGGCACTATAGGGGCGGCAAGAGCCTTAGCCAGTATCTGGAATCCCAGGGGTGACAGGTGCAGGCCATCTGTGGCAAAGCATCATGGTCTGTCGACCATGTCATCCCAAGCAGACAGATACTGGATCCCCTTAGAATGACACCAGAAGCTTAACCAATTGTTGAAGTCAATCATTTTGTCCTTGTACTGCGGTATCATTCTGGGCGATGGCAGAATGCTACTCAGGGCTAGGGCCATACCTGCCTGGGCTACAAGATCAGAGAGCTCTTCCATGTCTCTTTTCATGTAGTCCAGGGAGGTACGTCTCAGGTCATTCACACCAACATGGACAATGATAGAGTCATATTTGTACTTGGTGTGGAGTGACCTGAGTGCGTGGGTTATGTGGCGGATCCTGGCACCTGACACCTGACCTGTGTTGGGGGATGGAGGTTGCTTGCGTTTCTGCTTTGTAGGTCTCTGTTGCTTAGGCAGATTATTATTGAGAGCCTCCGCAAATGCTTTTGTGTTACTGTGTGTGGATTTTGGCGGTGTAGATTTAGCGAGACTATGTGATGAGTGTGGTGTGGTGCAAATATTTACCTTTTCCTCATGACTGTCAAGTTCAGTCTTGGTTAGAGAGAGCTTTACCTCCAGTTTGGCTAGATAAGTGCATCACTCACAGGTTGTAGTGTTGGGTGGTAGATATTTTTAAGAAAAAGCTGTTGGGATGAGTAATGTCACTACTGACATGTACCTAACGTTCAGAAATATTTTTTTCTTGAGTGTTACCAACATCATTACTGGTCTAGAAGGCACTTCAGTGGCAGATACCATAACACTGTCACTAAAACTCACTAACATCATTGGGCCCAATTCCAGAAGGCTTGCTCTTAATGTAAGTGACCACTTACACTGAGAGCAGGTCTTTTAGAATTTTATCCCCAATCTAAGCCTGTTTATAGATAGGCCTTATACCAAAGTAAGTCACTCACATGGAGAGCAACTCTTTCAGAATCAGGGCAGACTTACACTGAGAGCAACTCTTTTGGAATTTGGCCCACTGTGTCTGCCAGTAAAAAGTCGTGTCAAAATGAGTTGAGGAATACCAACAGAAGAAGAAGAAGAAGACATTTTTATACTTGGTTTCATGGAATTTTTAAGAACAGCAGATTCCTTATTAATTCTGGATCTAAATAAAAAAAATTTCTGTCAAATAAATCTCCTTTGTAGTTTTAATTCTCTTTTTAACTCTATAGAAATTTACTGCTTTTGTTCTGTCTTACTTTGTGAGTTGTTTCACTAAAGTGTAATGGCCACACTCATTCGTTTCATGACCTTGGCCTAACTACATCACACAATAAGTATGATAATGCTTTGCTAAACATCTACCACAAGAACATTTCTTAAAAATTCAAGATTTTTTTTTCTGTTGCTAGAAAATAACCAAATTGTTTGATAGAATGAAATAAAAATGTAGGGGGACTTCCAGCATAGCACGGAGCCAAACAATAGTATTCCTCACCATCTCTGGCACAATCTGAAAATATTGACAGTTTAATTGTGTATAAACCAGGTGAAAAAGGGAAAATTTTGCTGAGAAATGAAAACCCAAATGTATAGAAAGGCACAGTGAAAACAGAATAAGGAAAATTAAGAATTGAGGTCTAAGCCATGAGGTCCCAGCAACGCAACAGTGTACTAGCAATTTACTCATTAAACAGAAGAATTGAGTATGACATAACTGATGGAAAAAATAGACTAGATGTACCAGGAGGTATGGAAGTCTAATGATCCCATTAATGAATATATACAAAAGATAGATGCTACACTGGAAGAAATGGAGGTCATGTCATCGACTCATGCTGATGACATATAGGGATGGAAAGGAGGTGGTATGCTTCCCGAAATGGAAGCAACACAAGAACCAATAAAAGAAAAACTGACTGAACTGGAGGACAGAGCAGTATACCAGAGGATAGTGAAGGAAAAGACTGTGTCCAATTCACGCAAAAGAAAATAAGTGAATGGACTAATCTCACAGTTCATGAAGTTTTAATAGACTGAGCACACAGAGTGTATGGCAATGGATATACGAAGACCAGTTTTCCCACACCAATTGTAATTAAACTGCAGAATTTTGCTGTTAAGGAACTGATCGTAAGTAAACTCTAGAAGAAGGGAAAAGTAATTCATTTGATTGATCAGTGGGTTTTTATAGATCAAGAATACTCTCAGAACACAAGGCTTCAGAGAGCAAAATTCATCACTTGTTTCAGACAATGCAAAGGCCAAGGACTGAAGTATAAATTATTCTATCTAGCAGTACTGAAAATCATCTTCCCACTGCAGATGAAAACATTCTTGGATGCCCAAGAAGTGCAGTAAGAGATTATTGTCAGATTAGGGAATATACAATGCATGCCAAGGAGGGGTTCGAGAAACACCTGCATCAACCAGACCTCAGAAGTAGCTATAGGAAGACTGGCCAGTGAAACTGCTCTCTGTTTTCAAAATCCAAATGAATGAGAGGTATAAAAAGGTGATCCAGTACACCAAAGCAGTACAGGATAAGCTTGATGAATCAGTGATGGAACAGAAGACAGCACCAACAATTGAAGAGAAGAATGAGATCTAAACAAATGATCGAATATATCTACTACACTTTAAAACGGTATAAGGGACCTAATAAAAATGGATATAAGGCAATAACAGAAGTGAGAAAGAAAGAGGATTAGTAATTGGCCTAAGACATGACTCGGTAACATTAGATGGTACCTACAGTCTGTTAATAGCATAAAAAGGAGTAACTAAGGGTGAACATTATACAACTTTGCTGCCATTATGTAAATTTCTAAAACAGAGCTAATGGATATTTATGGTTAAGTGAGCAGGATTCCAGAGCCGTTAACTTAAGAAATTGATAGCATTCCCACACTACACATTTCACAAGACATTCTTGTGAGACTCTAGATCGGGATGGAAACGAGGGCATCTTAGTTGAGCACTGTAGATAAAAATCAACTAGATGAACACCAACAGCACAAGGAACTATGGTAAGAAAGGGGACCTAAAAGAAGATAGAATCATAACTGCAAACAATTTAATAAGAAACGTATCAGGGATTACAAGACTCATGTCAGCAATTAAGATAATAGCATTAGATAGAATTCAAATGGGAATAATTCACAATGTCTAGGGGGTCAACGGTGAGGGGAGGAAAGGAAACAAACTGTGGAAGTGATGAGGAAATGGTATATAACCCACAGTGTATTAAGGGGAACATGAAGAAAGAGATCAGAAGCAGTGGCTTTTACATATACATAGTTCTTATGTTTATACTATATTGTTTAGAGAGAGTTATAAAAGAAAGAGTAAATAAGAATACATTAAGTAACATAAAAATGATTGTTGGATTAAATAGCAAAATAACTAGCACACAAACAGAGAACTACTGTAAAGTAGAGAGAGCTACAAATAATGGCATTGCTTAAATTAATGTCTTGGAATGTCAGTGGCCTCACAAATGAAAGGAAAAGACAATGGGGTAAAGAATAAATTTACAAGACTGGAATAAAGATCAGGATGCTACAGGAAATATATTTAGCTGCTAAAGAACATTAAGAGCTAATCAACAAAGAGTGTGAACAGGGATTGTACTCTAGTTTAGAGGGCAAAGGAAGAGAGGCATGATTACTTTAATAAGAAGGGGGATTTTATATAAATAACAGATTGAATAGCTGATCCACGTGGTGGATATGTCCTAATAAGGAGATACTGGGGGACATGAGGGTCACTATAGGTCATATCTAGTCACCTCCAAAAACTATACTAAATGACTTGACTGATATTATAGAGACAGTTCTTTCCTTTTTACATGGAATAAGAGTAGTGGGGGAGGCTGGAATGCTGTAAGTAAAATGGAAGATGCAAGCAAATGTCCTTGAAAGAGATAGCGTGAACATAGAAGGAAGGACCCTGGACACCATAACTAAAATGTATGAATTACAGGATCAGGCAGAACTGAAGATGAGTGATAAAAGGTTTATGCACTAGTTTGTGAGGTTTGGTACATATTCAAGACTAGATAGGTTATACTTAACATGGGTCGAACCTTAAAGATTGGAAAACACACCCAATGCTATTATCAGACCACTCCTCTCTGCAGGCTACCCTCCAGCTGGGAAGAGGGATAAATAGAAACAGATATTGCAGATTTCAAACAAGATAGTTAAACCAGCTAGATTATAACCCCAAAATTAAAACCGTATTGTAGACGTTTATGGAACAAACTGATAAAGAAGTGATAGAAATAGCTGAAGGCTGGGATTGGACAAAACTGGAATTAAGGGACAGGGTAGGTTGACATGAAAGAACAGAGAGAGAAGAAGGAACTTTAGAAAATGGATTATATCATCACAAATAAAGGCAATTCAAGATATGGTGGCGGGGGTAGGGGATTAACCCAATCACAAGGTGAAGAAGTAGAAAAACTGATAGGGAGATGGAAGCTGCAGTTTGAGGAAGAGCTAGAAATGAAGAAAGTAGCACTTAAAGCATTTTATGGAGGGAAGAGCCCAAAATAAATCAAGGAATTAGCACTGAGGTTGAGGTAGCCAAAATAGAAAGATGGATATGGCAAGTGACGGATACACAAACATACAATATTGGTACATTGCCAGAGGATATAGAAAGAGGTTTTACAAGTATTAGAAGAATCAATATCAGCAGCAAATGTGTCAGAGAGATTGGAATCAGAAACTAACAAACTTTTAGAGGAAATTACATTTCAACACTTTGGAGGAACATGAGATAGAGGGATTGATGCAACCTTTTACACAAGATGAAATCAAAGACCAATTCACAAAGATGGCAACAGGCAAGTTGCCAGACTGAGATGGATGCTAATTGAGTGGTGAAAGGTGTTTAGGGGCAGTCTAATCCCTAAATGACAGAGGATGTTCAGTAATATACTTGAGGGAGGGAAGATCCTTGATTCATTACATACTGTAACTGTAAATGTTTCATCTCCCAAATCCCTGCTTACACTTAACAAGCATACCAGAACTTGTCAGAGTTTTGTGAAAGGTGTTTAGGGGCAGTCTAATCCCTAAATGACAGAGGATGTTCAGTAATATACTTGAGGGAGGGAAGATCCTTGATTCATTACATACTGTAACTGTAAATGTTTCATCTCCCAAATCCCTGCTTACACTTAACAAGCATACCAGAACTTGTCAGAGTTTTGGGATGCATGACTTGGCTTAAAAATTCTGTTGTGGTTATTTACCTAGTACACACCTATGAACCTATAAACAACATGTCCTACATGGACTGACTCAAAGCCATGTTAGTATACACAGTATTCTACAGACTGCTACAAGGTGACCTGCATCTGGCATGCAAGGCATTTTCCAACCCATTACTGATGGATTTACTGTACATCAACAAGGCAAATGGCATCAGAAATACTCAGTCTAGTGATCTAAACCCCGTCTTCAACATCAACAGAATAGTTTGGAAGTATAGGCATATCTTGAAAAGGAAACAACTGCTGTGGAACAGACTCCACATCCATATAAAACAATGTTCATCTCTGTCCATATTCAAGCACACCTGAGATCTACAGATAGGAAACAGAACATTTACCCCAGCACTGCACCCGATACTGTTACTGGACAGTGGCAGCTCCTTAATGCTTATACCATGCATGAGTCCCCTCAAATTATCTATGGTATGATCCCAGTTATTCATAGTAGTAGTAATATATAATTATCAAACATAAGATGGGTAAGGCTAATCTATAACCAAATGGGATAGGTTATTTCAAGCACAGAAAAGGAAATTGGCTAGGCTAAATATGGCCTGCAAGGCCAGTCAGCCTAATACCTGTACTCTGGTGATGACATTCATTCCAAAGGAGGGAAAAGACTAATGTAAGCCAGAAATCTATTGTCCAGTCTTGGGTTTCAATCATGATTATAAAATGTTTACATCAATGTGGCAGAGAAGCTCGCAAAGGTTTGTCCGAGACTGGTCAATGGTGACCAATGTGGTTTTATTAAAAACAGGCAAACGTTTGACAACATTCTGAAAACTAATATTATACATAAAGAAGCAGAGAGAGAAAAGGTGACAAACAAGCGTTGGGTACCCTAGATGCCGAAAAAGATTTTGATAGGGTCCTCTGGGATTACCTATGGGAGTTTATGAGAATAATATCTTCCTGAGCCCTTAATTCAGTTGATAAAATCATTGTATCAGAATTCAACAGCAATGAAAAATCCAAAAAAGGTATCCCAACAGTTGAAGAACTTCAGGCACAAAAATTAAGTGTAGAACAATACTAGAAGAATAACCAGAAGGCCACCATTCAATAAAGCACAATTTAATAAAACAAACAAATAAAACACAGTAAAACAAAGCTTTTGAATAAAACTCTTCCTCTGTGTTTCAAGAAAAAAACAAATGAATGCACTTCTTATATATAACAAACACAGCCATGCCCCAGCACTGAACATTTAAAAGAGAAACATGACTTAGTGTAGTAGTGAATATAACCATCTGTTTAATGATTTGTTGATTTATTGATGTTCAATGCTGGGGCACTTTAAATTAATAATTGACATTAAGGCTATTGCTTTAATGATTGGCTGTGTTTATTACACATAAGAAATGCATTCATTTGTTTTTATGAAACACTGAGGAAAAGTTTTACTTGAAAGCTTTGTTTTACTGCGTTTTATTCATTTGTTTTATTAAATTGTGCTTTATTGAACTGTGGACTTCAGGTTATTCTTCTACTCTAACTCAACAGCAATGCTAAAGATCAACACAAAACTAACCCCTAAGTTTAACATCAAAAGGGGAATTAGACAGGGTTGCCCTTTGTTGCCGTTATTGTTTGTACTATATTTAGAACTACTGGCCCAGAGATCATGAGAATAAGAGCTGGTGGAATGGAAATGAAGTCAAGGGGAGGAGAAACTAGTTTTGTTTGCAGATTATATAATCATCTATCTTACTGATCTGGAAAAGGATTTAAAAAAAATATTTGATATCTTAACTGAATTTGGATACCTTTCAGGTTTCAGTTTTAATATGAGTAAAACTAAGGCATTAGCAATTAATTACCCCCCCCCCATATGAAATGGTGACGACTTTTCCACAATTCTGGAGGAATACTAAGTTAAAATATCTAGGGGATTGGATCACACAAAAGTCAGAGTAAGCTCCAGAAGAAACCTGGCAACAAGTTAAAGGAAAATATGGAATTTCATTAAGAAATGGAAATGGATGACCCTAGATATGCAACATAGGATTCAGTCCATGAAGATGTTTATATTTCCCCGGATATTATATGCTGCAGTCTTTCTTTTATGACCCCAGGAAAAAGTTTTGGGATAAATTTACAGGGGAATATATACAACATTTATTGAGGGAAATAAAAAAGGAAGCGTGGGTTGGCATAACATGATTTTGCCAACTGATCAGGGTGGTTTGGCAGTGCCATATATTCCAAGAATACTTTTGAGCAGCACAACTAAAAGGGGTAGTGTGTGTAATAACTGCAAACTACGAAGCAAAATGGAAATAAAGACTTTTGAGCTATAATATCATTTCACCCAAAACTACAAGATTGATAGGGCCCTTGGTGGAAGAGATAGAAGGAAGTCAGTATGCTGTGCTAGGATAATTATATGGGAACTTGAGAGATGCATTTCAATTACAAGCTTACAAAGAATGGAAATTTAAGGTCTGCCCTGCTGGGCTGAGTGCACCCCCAGATCCTCTAAAGATGTAAATAACCATGGAATGGTGGAAAACACCAAAAGCTTTCTACTTCTGTGATAATTAAAGGGCTGGAGAGAAGAGAAAGCTGGAGGCAAGCAAGGAAAAATATGATATTAATGACAGAAATTTGCTTATATACCATGGGATTTATGATGTATACAGATGTATGCACAGGATATAAAAGTAAAATTCTGCAGAACGTTAAGAAAAGACCAGGATTGGTAAGAATCCTTCAAGATGAGAGGAATAAAGAGACAGTTAGCAATAGGATATTTGGAAAAATCTATAAAACACTAATAGTAGATTGATGAGGAAAAGAGGTTTACAAAAGATGACATGGGAAAGGTGGCTAATGATTGAGTTATCCAAAGATAACTGGCTAGATATATGCAGCATTCTAAAATGGGCCTCAAGAATGAGAAAATTCAGAATTTTGGGGTGGAAATGCTTACACAAATATTTTTATACACCAGACAAATTAAAGAAGATGATGTAACCCCTATCAGGCAACACTTGCTGGAGATATAAACAGGACCAAATTGGATATTGGGTCCATATTTTCTAGGAGTGCAAAAAATATAGATAAATACAAGTCAGAAGTAGAAAAAAATGCTAGGAATCAGGCCCTAAAGATGTTTATATTAGGAGACAATTACAACTTAAATGAGCAACATTTCTTTTTAAATTGATCAGGATCAATAGGTGGGAACAAAGAGACAAAAGCAATGGGGGGCCTGATTCTACTCTTAGCAAAAAAGGTATAACCAAGCTGTAGAAGAGTGAAGAAAAGTCCAAGATAGAGGTAGTACATCAGTTACTATGGCGGGTCAATGGGACTGAAAGAAACATGAATAAGAGGAATCCTAGTCTATTTCACATTAAAATGTGATAGCTGGAGTTAAAGAAGTTTTCTATGTTTAAAAAATTGACAAATATGGCTTAAAGAAAGTTTAGTCGTAGGTGGAGGTTGCAATACGGGAGGGTTGTAATCAAAATGTTATGGATAAAGTGAAAAGGTATTGTGTGCTTTTAGAAGACAAAGTACAGCTATTACTTTGGGGATGGGTCACATTCAGTTGTACTGAAAATGAAGAGGAAGTAAAACAATGTGATGGTTCAGAAATGTCTAAGAAGGGAATCACCGGAGAGGAGGTTTAGCGCACTATGCATGAGGATTGAGCAACAGTGTAAATTTTAAATGTCAATTACGAATATATCTGATGTATAGCATTTTGAAATGTTAACTTGTTGACATGGTTTGTGTACTTTTATGTAAGTGAAAGGTTGCCTATGGCACAAGTGATAATTCAGTAAAGGTTGTTTAAAAAAAGAATGAAGCAAAAAAATAAAGCAGCTACTATGCAATAAAAAAATATAACATGATCAAAGAGAAAAAGAAACTACACTGAATATAAACAGTGTCACATTAGTAGCTAAGCAGGGCTGTGAGTCCAGTCCTGGATCATTTCAGATGATATGCCAATAATGGGAAAAATTTTTGAATTAGAAAATATAGCATAGAGGGTGATAAACTAAAATGCTGCAATTAACGGTTGCAATGACCCACCCAAAAGGTGCAATTTTATTCAGCAGTAACATAATTATAGTAAAAAAATATTAAAACTACTTTCTTCAGCTACAGCCAATTCCATTCCCTTCAGGACACTACTTCACCTCAACCAAACAAACATATATAAATAATTGTGTGACCATCACAACTCAGAGAAAATTTCCCATTTGCTGGCTATTGTGGTAGTCTCGGAGAATGCATGATGTTTCTTTGTGAAGCATTTCTTTTGACCATGAATATAGCTTCAGTGTGGACAGCTCTTATGAACCATCCGGTTCCCTTTTACTTCTTGTTTGTAAAGACCTCCTTAGCACACAGCTGACATTTCTATAATATGTGTTAAAATGGCATGTGGTTTTAATCATATCATTTATACAAAGCCAGCTTAATCTCTTAACCTCTCCTGTAGGTTCAGTTTTTTTTTACTTTATACACAGCTCTCTCACCATTGGTTCTAATGTTTAGGCAACAAAGAAAGTATATAACAAGTTGGCTTTGCCATGTTGCTGTTTATTTAGGTATTATTAACCACATGCGCTAATACAGGTTCTTCAATGTTGTGTATTAAAAAAGGGCATAGAATTAAATATTATCAATTCAAACATGCAAGATATCATTAACAGAAGATGTCTTCTTTATACCATTCTTTGAGAAGGTTTAACGTATTGTGGTTCCTAGAGGTAGTATTTTCCCTTGCAGAAGATTTTATATGAAAACACCTTTAGAAATAGCTTAAATGCTACTACAGGATAGAAACAGAATGCATAGGTAAAACTAGTCTCCTTTTCATCTCTTAAAATAGCAGCATTCTGTGGTTTACTGTAAACAATAAACTAGTATAACAGTCTGTTGATAAATAAATGATGTCATCATTAAATAAATGGAGTTTTAAAAGAATATGCATAGTCCATAGTTATGTGTTGCTGGTGGCTGTCAAATTAGGTGCTTAGTTAATGAATAGATAATTTATGCCTTGATTGCTTGAAGTGCATCTGTGTTGAAATGCTGGATGACATCTATGACAGAGTTTAATTTACTCTGCAATTCATTCTCTATAGAGCTGAAGTCACTATCAAGGCTGTGAGTATATGGCACTAGTTTTTGTTTCAGTGCTTCTAAATTTTCTATGATGTTTTTGTTGACAATATTAACATAGGGAGACATGTTCTGGTGGAAATCTTCAATATTCTGATTCATTTTGGAGCGGAAATCATCTGCATAGGGCATTATGGTCTGGGGAAGGCTTCCTGCATTCTCAATGATTTTCTGTTTGAGTTCTTCAGCAGAAAGGGACATCTTTTCCTTCAGCTGTTCAACATTTTCTGTGATTTTTGTACTAAGCTGTTCAACAGTTATTGCCATTTTTTGGGACAACTCATTAATCTGCTGGTTGAGCTTTTCTTTGGCATCTTCAGCATATGGAGCCAGATTCTGACGGAGGACTTCAACATTCTTGTCTACCTTGGCCTTCAAGTCATCAACATAAGGGGTCATTTTCTCCTTGGTAAGTTCAAAGTGCTTGTTGATTTGTTCATTGAGTTCTGTAACATAAGGCATCGTGATACCTTGAAGGTTGTCCATGTTGTCCTGCAACTTGGCTTTAAATTCTTCAGCGTAAGGAGTCAGCTGCTTTTGAAGTTCCTTAGCATTCTGAGTGATCTGGTCCTGGAACTGCTCAGCATATGGAGTTAGCTGCTGGCGCATTGTCTCAATATTTTTACTTATCTTCTCATTAATGTCACCTGCATAAGGTGAAATTGTTTTCCTGAGTTCCTCTAACTCTTTATGTATTTGTTCCTTCAGCTTTGCAGAGTCCTGGGTAAGTCTCTGATGTAGCTGTGTGGCAACAGGGATCAAGGTTTGCTGAAGGCTGGCAGCATAGTCATTCATATTCTGAAGGTTTTCCTTGATCAGGCTGCTGTGGAGAGAAGAAAATAACAATAATGTAATGTCAGTAAACACTTAATAACTACATGTGTAATAATTATTTATTTGTTTATTTATTTTGGTTTGATAACTGAGTGGGTTAGTCAGCTGACCATTTTTGTCCACAACCTGGGGCAAGATAGATTGAGTTACAATATATGAAAGTTTCTATTTACAAATGTACAATCATTAAGCAAGCATTTCAACAGATAATACCATAATATAGTCACAGCTACAAGATAGTATACCCACATTTAACAACTGGCTCTCTGTGATCTGAGATTCAATGAGTTTGCTCTTGGGAAGATGGGATCTGCTGTCTGAACTGGTAACCTTGATGGGTCACTCAGTATAGTGCA
>NC_056741.1:1443504321-1443619321 GCF_019279795.1 Protopterus annectens | reverse complement strand
CACAGGACTTTACCAAAGCCATTTCCACAAGGTAACAATGAAGGGTTATAGGGAAATTAGGTGATGGCCACTAGATAGTGTGATGGACAAAAAAACTGGCTGGAAGACTGGGCACATAAGATATTGCTTTGAACAAGCAGACTGGGCACATAAGATAATGCTTAGAACAGTGAGACTCTATCAACAAGCAGAATTCCACAAGCTCACTATATGGACATGCACACTTTAACATGTATGTACCATACAGGATGGACTACAGGATAAATATACTTACTGAAAAAGGCAAAATTAGAGATATAATTAGAAACAGGATGAATAATTGGAGTTAGAGGGATTAGTCTCCAAAATTACAAGGTAATCCTACACAAGTAACTACTGCCAGTTGTAATTTGATATTTAATGACAAAAAGTAAGAATTGTGCAGTCTGATGGAAGTGATTCAAATTCTATGTAAGAGTTGGTGGGGGTCAGATTATCACCCTAATTTTGGTTACACAAGGTAGTGTAAAAGAAATGTAGGTGCATCTGACAGGATTATGGTCTACATGACAACTGTCCAGATTTTTGCATAATGTTCAGATTTGTGCCTCATATTTTTAGTATGTTCCTCATAAAATTTATGTTTTTCTGGCAAATCACTGAAGATTGAAGCCACTAAATCATGACTTATATTTGAGTTCTGAATTCATAACCTTTACAATATGCATGCTAACACAAATCATGTTATCCTAGCAATTTTCTAAGTTTATAAGAGCAATATTTAAAACCTGTTCCTATTTTTGGGCCTGTTTCCCCCCATTATTTTAGGCTTTGTCCAGATTTCTTGCTGTAAGAGGTTGAGATGTATGATGACAAGAGGAGTAGCCTGTAGGGATCCAAGTATTATTATTCGAGCATATCAAGCACATCAGGAGTACTATGTGTAGTCCTGGAGGCCATTTTAGTAATAAAGACATGGGGCTTGTTTAAAATATAAAGAGGAGGGTAACAGAGACATTGATAGGCAGCATGCAGAGTTTATTGTAGAAGGAAAAACTGGGGTCATAGGGGATGTATCCTTCTGAGGAAAGAAGGACTGGAAACTTCATCTATTTAGCATCTGAGTGGTAAGTCTGCAGTAAAAAGACATGACCAAAATTCTGAAAATGAAAAAGACATGACCAAAATTCTGAAAATGATATATGATATGATCATATCACATGGTGAGGGTCCAGGAGGGAAGAAAGGAATGCGCAATGAGGGATAAAGCTAAGAAGGGTATATATGACAACTTGAGGATTAATATTCAAGTCAAGAGTTATGGAAATGCTACTTTTTGGAAAGCTAGGATCGGCTTTGGAAAAACTTGAGAGGTAGATTGTAAATATACTGAAGAATTCAGGGGATCTTATGAGTGAAGGAAAAGGAGCCACATCTGGACAACTGAGCAGCTATTATCTGTAATTGTAAAGAAGACTTAGCAGAATTTTCTCTTTTCTCCAATGGCTGGTTCATAAGTCAGGCATAAGTTGATAAACTCCTGAAGGACATACACAGTGTAAGAAACACCATAAGGGCAATAACGGTAAACTTTAGTTGCAAATGCATACTGGTCTACTTGTGCTTTTTATGCTTGTATATGAGCAATAATGATAAACAAAGGTGCAAGTTCAACTGTATAGGGCCTGAGTGATCAGTTTGCACTAAACAGAAACAACTAGAATTCTGAAAATTCAGGCTAGAGATACGATTTATCAAGAAAATACTTACTTGATCTGCTGGCTGAGTTCATTTCCCTGGATTTGGTCAATGGTACTCTTGGCATTAGTGACACTTTGTGTGAAGTAATTCCAGAGGTTGTCAGCCAGCTGTTGAGCATTAAGTTCAGCCTGGGAACCTGTGCAGAGACAGAGACCATGGGGATACAATGATTTAATAACAGATTTCATATCACTGCTGAGATATGTGCTATGTCACCACTATTGCAATAAATATCCAGTACACAATGCACTGGCATACATGACATTACCTGGTTGCAAGAAGTGTGTGTGTGTGTGTGTGTGTGTGTGTGTGTGTGTGTGTGTGTGTGTGTGTGTGTGTGTGTGTGTGTATGTGCACGTGTGTGTGTGTGTGTATGTGCACGTGTGTGTGTGTGTGTGTGTGTGTGTGTGTGTGTGTGTGTGTGTGTGTGTGTAATATGTGTATTATACCATTCAAATGTCCAGATTTTTGCAGAATGTCCATATTTTTTCCTCCTATTTTTGCAGAATGTCCATATTTTTTCCTCCTATTTTTGGTCAGTTCCTCATAAAATTTGTGGTTTTCTGGTAAATCACAGACGATTGAAGTCACTAAATAATAACATACATTTGAGTTTCAGACTTTATATCCTTCGCAAAAATGCATGCTAATACAAATCCTGTTATTCTAACTACTTTCTAAGTTTATAGGAGTATTATTTAAAATATGTCCCTATTTTTGGGCCTTTGTCCCACCATTCTTTTAAGCTTTGTCCATATTTCTTTCTATAAAAGGTTGAGAGGTATGGTATACCAAGCATTCATGACCTTTCTTTCTGCATTATTAATAGAAAAGCTGTTCCATGCATGTTAAAAAAATGAACTCCACATACTGCACGCACGTGCGCACGCGCGCACACACACACACACACACACACACACACACACACACACACACACACACACACACACACACACACACACACACAATCGAACTTCTAAATCAGTCACTAGAAAAATGAAGTAAAGACAACCCAGAACTAGCAAAAATAAAAATAAAAAATGTGTTACTGACATACTTGATATGAGTCTAAAAATCTAAATTAAGATAAAACTTACTAAAACATAACCAAACTATTAAACTAATATGTTAGTACATCCCTCAGTACAGTGCAAAAATTGTACAAAATTTACCTGACACTATTAAACAATTAAAATTGATCCCGGATCTAAAGTAAAAAAAGCCCTTACAATGTAACCTATTGATAAATACATACAGAAATAGTGAAAAGATGTATTCAGTAGACACCATATGCAATTACCCTATTCCACTAAAGTGAGTAGGAAACAGTAACTCCCAACAGGTATACCTAGAGGTGTTGCAAGAGTGATGCATGAAATCTCATATACTGTTTGTAGGATTAGTGAAGATTAGGGAAACTCAGTTTCACCCCTCATCATGAAATTCATTTGTTAAGCTACAGTGTGATACACACCAGATTGCAACATATTATGTACAGTTCTCTCTCTCTCTCTCTCTCTCTCTATATATATATATATATATATATATATATATATATATATAATGTGGGATCCATACAGATCCCCGAAGACAAAATTACAGAAATTAATTTCGGTTTGGCATACTTGCGCGAAAGTGCTTTTCACCGAAGAAGCACTTTTGCGTAAGTATGCCTGTTTGAGAGACCGCATTATGGTGTGGATAAGGGAACATTCCCTTTTCCTCACTGTAGTGCAGTCTTGGAGTGAGAATACTAAAATTGGGGGGTGTGGGGGTGCAGGGAGGCTTCAACGTAGATTTTTTATTTTTTTTCAAACATATGTTAACGAAAGTGCTTTTTTGGTGAAAGTGCTTTCGTTAATATATGTTCGGTGATTATGGATTCAGAACTTTGCACATTTGTGCATAAGTCCTAGATCCATATATATATATATATATATATATATATATATATATATATATATATACATATATAATGCATTGTATATATCTGTATCTATGCACATCTCTTTCTATATGTCTTTTTGCAAACACACACACTAGACAGTTAATAAATGAAGTTGCACTAACTTTAGTCCCAGTATGCAGCAACTGAACCCAGATGATCCAAACATATGTGAAGTGTCTTATAGGTTCATAGGTTTATCCTAGGCTAACGACCACCAGGGTCTTTACAAACTTAGCCATGCAACCCAAACCAATTTTGTCCCTGAGTTCCTTGGACACCTGTATGGTGTGGTAAGTTATTAAAGAATTATCTAAGGGTTATGTTGGGGAATAAGTTAGTTGGGGTTAACTTACTTACTGTTGACCTCTGCTCATCAGAGACATGGGTAGCAGACCAAGGATGAATTTGTAATTTCCCATCCAATGATCAAGATTTTGAATAGGGTCAGGGATGAACTCTGCTTCACACTGATGGGGAGCTTATTTCATAGAGTGAGGATACTTTGAGACACATAGTCTCTCCACCATGTTCTAGTTATATCACAAGGAAAGTTCAGGTCCTTGGATCTAGTGTTAGTAGTGCTGTTTGTTTTGCAGATGTGAAAGAGATCCATCAGAGCTGGATCTGAGGATGCCTTATATGCTAGGCATAGATTGCCTCTTAGTAACCTGTAAGAAACTGAGTACAGAGATAGGGCTTTAAGACGATCTGTGTATAACAGGGTATTCATACCTTAGATTCTCCTTAGGAACCGTTGAGGGTGTTCCAGCTGTTGCAAGTGCCTGATTAGGTACATGCCAAAGGGGGCATTGTACTTGATGGGTCTGATAAAGGCTGAGTAGAATAGTACTGTAACTTCCTCAGACCTGGAAGCCATACCCTTGCTTATGAAATAGACAACATAGAATGATTTTCTTACTATCTTGGCTACATGTTGGCCAAAGGCCAGATTACTGTCTACATATGTTCCAGATCCCTAACTATTGGGTCAACGCTTAGGAGTGTTTAATAAATGGAGTAATCAGCTTGGGTGGATGATTTCTCAAAGAGCACTATAATGCAGTTCTTCATGTTGAGTTTTAATCCTTGGCATTGGCACCAGTCATTTGTTTGTGTTAGACCCTATCGTAGGATGTTGCTGTCATGGGGGAAATCTATTATAGCTCCCAGTTTACAGTCATCTGCGAATGTGGTCAGCTAAAGGCCTTTGATATTAGTCTTTACTACTGAGAAGTAGATCCCAAACAGGAGCAGGCCTAACACAGAGTCACTACCAGGTGGTCTCACTGATCCTGACTTCTTGGGTCCTATGAGTGAGCCAATGAGCAATCCAGTAAGGTATATAGGAAGTTATGCCTAGTTCTGAGAGTTTGTCAACAATTCTCGAGTGGAGTATTGTATCAAATACCTTGGCCAGGTCAAAGTAGGCAGTATGCACCATTTTCCCTCATCCATAGCCTTGGTGACCCCCTCGAAGAAGTCCACCAGGTTGAGTATGCAAGACCTTCCCTTAACAAAATCAAACTGGGATGGGTCCAGTGTCTGTAGTTTGCCAATGTCCTCATTGTTCATTTTCATGATAATTCATTTCTTGGTTTTGCATATCAAACTTGTCAGACTGATGGGTCTCTAGTTCTCAAGGACAGTTGATGGTCCACCCCCATGAAGAGGGGTGATTGTTGCAGACTTCCATTCACCTGGCATGTAACCTGTTGTGAGGCTGTAGTTGAAGAGTGCCTCAAGTGGTCTCACTAGGTCTTGTTTTAGGCTGTTTAGGAGGCAACCAGGGTTCTTGTCAGGCCCCACTGAAGCAGTGTTTTGGGGTTAGTGATCACCAGCAGGACCTGCTCCCTGTTGATAGTTGGAGGGAGTATGCTAGAAGGGATTTTATGGGGGTAGTGAGGGGTGAAGTTATAGCTAAATATTTCAGATAGTAAATTCCTTATGTCACCCTGGTCAGTGAGGGTTGTGCCATTTACCACCAGTTCTGCACACTGCTGAGTGTTACCTTTAAGGTTCCATTCATAGCTGAAGAAGGTGTTGTGATTGCCCTTAGCCTGTGGGAATGTTCTGACCTAATTATTGGCCTTGCTGGAATTTATTAGCCTCTTAGTTTTTTGCTTAGTTGAATCAGAGAGCTCTCGTCTCTATGAGAGTTGCTCTTCCTGATTTTGGTCATGATTTTTTTTTAATTTTGTTTTATACCCTGGTACGGTAAGATTCCACCAGTGGGGTTTGTTTTTGCTGTTAAGAGTTGGGCTTACTTCTGGTAGGTACAGCAGCTTCAATGTAGCCATTTACAGTCTAGTCTCAGACTCCTTGAGAGTTTCCGATTACTAGTGAATACTGTAACCTAACTTAAGTCAAGGTGGTAGAGTTTTCTTTTATATGATTATGTTGTACAGTCCACATCCAGATGTTTGATCTAACTTCTGTTTGTCCTTATTTTGATAGTTGATTTACCCCTTTTCAACTTATAATGCATGGATCATATACTATAATTTCCTCTTCCTTGTAGAGTAAACTTGCAATAAAACCTGACTGAAGCCATGCAAGTATGGGTATGCCTATGTAGTTGGGGATGGGAAAAAAAAAATCTACTTTTAGAAGTTGGAATTAGAAAATGAATATGGATGACACCCTGGGCATGTAGTGAATTTTATGTACCAAGGAATATTTCAAACGCTTCGCAGTAGAAGGAGCATCAGAGGACATGAAGGTGATTAGTGTTGCCCCACAAGGCCTGGTGTTGGGACTGCTTTTGTTCAGCATTTACTTCTCTGACCCACAATCTAAAAACCAAGACTTATGGCAAACCAAGTTTGTGGATGACTGCAGACTGGAACTCATTGTTAAATCCTCACTCTGACACAGAAACCCTCCAGCAGGAACTTACACTTATATATGACTGGTGTACTGAAAATGAGAATAAACTAAATGCTAAAAATGCAATAGTGTCACATTTTGCAGACAAACAGCATAAACAGCATTGAAAATACCCTGCTTCAAAATGAAAATGTAGTTACAGACCTGGAAACTTAGATTGATAATTCCCCCTCCTTTGACTACAATGTAGCAACAGTTGTCAGGAAATCCTTCTCCTGGGTGCTTCTGATTGCCAAGGGAAAATCATCCAGAACAAACCAGATTATTGTCCCCTTGTTTTCGGCATTAATCAGACTAGTTATAGAATGCAATGCCTTCTTTGGGATGTGCTTCACCAAACTGTTTGAAACACCCTAGATATTCCTTACAAAGAGGATCATAGGGTTAAAAATCACTAAGCTCAGAAAAGAATAGAAAACTGTTGCTCTTTTCTGTGTTGCTACTGTTTCCTCAGAGTAGACATGTGCCCTGTCTCCTGAGCAATAAGGAATCAGTAGTCCAAGAACTCTTGTACCTTCATAAATCAAATAGTTCCACAAATGCTTCAATACTCAGAATCTCCTCCACTTCTGCAATAGACTTTCTAACAGATAAAGCATTGTGATACATTGTATTCTTTCAAACAGGACCTGAATAATTAGATAAGCATTCATAAATTCACCCTGGACATGACTGCCATACCCTTCTCAAGAAGGGCAGTACAGTCTAGGATGGGAAGGCATAATGGTCACAAGACATAACATCCTTGAACTTTGTATGATTCCTGTATATACCCACATTGAATTATCATCACAAAACCCACCTCCCCAGCTGACAGACAACAAATCTGGCCTAGTCCTAAACCTGCATCCCCAGCATAATACTCATTGACCATCTCATTAGGATGATGGGCTGGTAATATGACAGCCTGCTTACAAGGAAACAGTAGGCCACATCCATCACTGGGAAGAATCTGTCTTACACTTTGAATTTTGTTTATTATGTTAAACCAGGAGAAAAGATAGCTTACCTGTGATGGCAATGATTGCCAGAGTAACTGTGATGGTCTTCAGATACATTTTCATTCAAGCTGGTCAGCAATAGGTGCAGATCCTGAGGAAATTAATAACAATCATACATTAATAAACCATGGCCTAAACAGAATTTATTTCTGTATATTCTGTTTACATTTAGAATTGATAGTTCCTTTGTTTTTCCCAGGGTAACTTGGAGTGATATTTACTGTAACTGGAGAAAGTTTTGTCAAATCACCAGAGGTAACCTTTCCTCTCTTTATTATCACATAATATGCAGTATTTGACATACACCTGAACAGGTATAGGACGTTATTTTAAAGCATTATCTATAAGAAGACACTCGAAGAAAACTCGAAGGCCCCAATACATTTTTGTGAATGTACACAATAAAGAGTTTATGACACTTACACATCATATATAAAGAATGTTAAGCAAATAAAGCACCACTCTGTCTAAGCAGACTTACCTTTCAGAAGATTTCTGTTTTCTTCTCGTTGTTGCTCTGAGAAGTAATGACAGGCTGGGCTTGTCTCTGCTATTTATCTACTGGAGAATTAGGACTCTGTCTCCAGATGACCAGCTGATGTGTTCACAGAGGTCTTGTACCTGAACTTTACCTGATGGAAAGTATAACGTGGAACTGCCAGCACAGTCTGCTTCTTGTCTTCTATCAAAGATGTTAGTAATACCATGAGCAACAGCTGATAAAATAGCTATAAATGACATCATGAGATGTTGAAATACTTGTGTGCATTCCAAAATCCAAACGCATTCTCAGCAAAATACTACCACCATGTAAATTAGGAATAGTCTAGATTTTTTTTTATATCTGTGTCCTTTTGTGTACAGACTCTGAATTAAATTCAAAAACAGTAGATTAAAAGGGCAGATGTACACATATTGTGGAACTATAAAAGCAGAAGTACCAACTATGATCTGTATTACTGTTTTCTTAATGTAAATGACTGTGTAACCAGGTTCTTATTTTTCTTATCAAGATGTAATCTGTGGGCTGAGCCCAAAAATGGCCCACTTGAATCAGTGCTGTACCCTGGTCAACAAATGCATGAATGAATGAATGAATGAATGAAGTGGCCCCACCCAACTCCCAAAACACAGAAGATGGTTTTCCTCGTCCACACCAGGAGGTTGCACTTTCTGTGTTCTCTCAAGTGTGCATACCCTCCCTGGAGAGCTCTTCAGGTGACATCCCTTCACTCCTTGCCCTCTCTACCCAGATCTTACATTGCTTAGGGCTCTATGGAGCCGCAATTGGGGCTTCATTTCTCTCTGACACAAAAACTGTTAGCATTATATTTGAAATATTTGTATATGAGATTGAAAGAAAACATAACAATAGTATATTAAAGGCCAAACAATCAAAGAAGAAAAATGGAAAATGGCAATAAATAATTTGCATCATTCCAAACCTTTGTCACTGGAACCTGAGCTTTTTAAAATCACAACACAGTAATTTCACAATGACTAAGTTCATATCACTGCTGATACAGTAGAAATTCAAGTAATGCAGAGAATTTTTATTGACTTAACATTTATATTAGTAACCTTTCATCACAATGTTATTACTATAGTATGTTGTTTAAGTGAGTGTGATAGTTAGATTTCACACAGCTGTGGGACATCTAACTATCACACTCACTTAAACTCCATCCTTCCCCTCCTATGCATCTGGTGGTTGGCACAGTCCCATATTCATATATTATGTGACTGAGAGTAACAGTTCATATAATCCAGTATGTAGTAATGTATTCTCCGCTAGTGGTTATAGTGGTAAGCATGGGGCTGTGCCATCTACTGACTGTAGCTTGCAATCCTGCAGACAAGGATCATACCTGTTGAGCTATAAAACATAATTCTGTCCATTTGCTGTTCACCAAATAAGCTTTGGATTGTTCTGTGTCAATCAACCTAAATTACAGGCTCTCTGACTGTGCCTCACTGAGCCTCCTCAAATCATAAATACTCCCCAAGCCTCTTCTAGTTAATAAAATGTATTCTGGTCCTCCAGACAGTAACCTAATAAAAACATATGCTGCATCACACAGAAGAACAGCCTCCAGCACACCCAGAGAGACATATATACACTTAAAATAGCCAAGATTTGGCTTGGTGCATTTTTCTTTTACTGTTTGTTTGTAGTCAAAAGCACATATTCATTGACTGTTAACCTGTTCCCACACAAAAACAATATCAAACAAATATTTTTTAAACAGAAAGCATTTTGAAACTTGTGAGGGCATACCCTAAAATGGTATGGACCTCCCCAGGGAGGCTGGCCTCATCATTTGAGAAATGCTGTCCTAAATAATGCCTAATAAAATGGCATTTTCAAACCTTGAACTGATCCTATTAAGGAGGGTATTTATTGTCTAATTTTTGAAACTCTGGAATGTTAGGCCTTCAGATGTATAAGAATTTAGTGAATTCCTTCAAAAAAGTTGTTAACCACAAACCTAAATAACATTAGATAAAGCTAGAATGTGACTATTGGTAAGATGTGATTTATTAAAAAGAAATGTGACTTCAGGTTTTGGTGAACTGAGTATATACCATGTAGTTGAAATAATAAATGTATTTCAGACAGTAAAAAGACAAGGTTTGTAATAGATTATGGCTTACAAAACGGACACCCAGAATAAGGATTTCTCATTTTACAAAGTGATTGTGCGTATTACCTAGTATACGCACAGTCATTCTGTCCATAAATGGCATCACAGAACAAGTCATTCAGTTTAGACAGGAGCTATAGTCTCCAGGTGTGCCTAAAGCTGGAACAGACACTCATTTGTGGACATGGCTTCCACTTTTATATTAAGGAGAAATCTTCAACTGTACCTGAAATCAAAACATGACAAATACATAACTAAAGCTAAATACATATTTTTTTATGATTATCATACACTTATAAGCACAAAAATATTTCATAATATGAATGGTATTCATAGATTTTGATAAATGTGCTTAATGTCAGCAGTAGAAAATCAATCGTATAGCTTTAGGTTTTCATTAAGGCACTCTTTCACACTTTTCTCAATAGTTAAGTTAAATGAGTCTTATTCTGTCACAAGAGGCCTTTGTTACTTTACCGTGTGTGGACTTCTGGGAGACATATAGAATTATTTTCAGTAAAATTTAACGAAATTTTAAAGGTATGGGTGGATACCAAAACCATGGAACATTCCCTATCATCTGTACCAACTTCCATGCACTTCACAAAGTTGCAATGCTTGGCAGTGCCACCGCAGGGGACAGTAGTGCACCCAGCCAGTGAAGCATCACTAGAGAAAGGAGACATGGGCACCTGGTTTTCCCCCATAGCCTCTACTGGAAAGGCAGCCTGGGATATAAGTTGGGAAAAACATGGGGTGGATGGCCTGATGGGGGACTGTAGACCTAGATCTACACACTGGAACTGCTGTACAAAATTGCAAAATTAATGGAGAGAAATAACATGGCAAACATAAAATAAGTTTAAAAGAAAGATTAGTGAGAAAGGAATGGAGGGGAGAGAGAAACAAAATTGCATAACATCAATATAATTATTCTGTGAAACATGACTTAAAACATCATACGAACGTATAACTACTGTTGCATAAAGCTATAAATCTAACAAACTGCATGAGTATATGATATAAAGGCTGCTCTGCTGCAATGTGGTATCTTAGGATGGTTGATACAGGCAGAAATCCTGAAGATTTTGCAGTTGTGTCTGTGGCAGTTGTGATTAGTCTTTCTAATCAGCCGAATAGGACTAAAACTGCAAAGGTCACACACAGACAACCTGATGAACTGTGTTCTTCACACTCAGAATAGCATCTAAACTGCATTAAAAATACCTAGAAATCTAAACATACTCCAACTTACCAATCCACAGTGACTCACATATATGCTGTTGTCAGATAACCAATGCAATAATGTAACTTCTCAGCACAATTCTATTTATGGAAAGACATTGGCTGGGATTCAGTAATCCTCCGTGTAAGACTAACTAAGTCTTACTCGGAAATGGCAGTCTAAGAGTATGATGTCAGCGAGTCATGCATATTCATGAGGGCACGCTGACTCAACTCTAAGGCTAACACGGAGCGTGCACAACTGCAGGGGGCGTGTCAGACTGACAAACAGTCCAAATATCCACGCCCCTGCAAGTGCCTAAACAGCAAATGTCAAGAGAAATGAGTGAGTCCGCTCAAATGTCAACATACCCAACACTACACTCCCCCACATTCTAAACCCCTGTGCAAGTTTAAAATGTAAAGCTTTCCATTTTATTTATTTTTTATTCCCGATATACCTGCCCGTATTTGTGCGTGTATGTGCGGGTTTGCCCATTGCTTAGCTACAGTTAGCAGTGAAGACATCAAAGAGGATAATAAACTACTTATATGCAAATTAAGCCAAATAGCAATAGCATTGTAGTAGAGCCTTCGCACAAAGAGGAGGCATTCCTGGTTCAAGTCCCACCACACCCCTTCCCATTTTCTGTAGGAAATCTGTGCATAAAAATAACTCCTGGCATTTACCTATTAATTGTTAGTAAAGTGCATTGAAATGTCCTATGTAGTAATGAATGATATTTTATACACATATATATATATATATATATATATATATATATACATATATATATATAGATATATATATATAAGAAGGTGGAATGGTCATGCATACTGATAAATACAGAAGTAACGTATCTTAAGGAAATGTGAAGCACTGCTAAGCAAAGTTTACTAGTATTAAGCACAGTTAAGTATAATTGCTCATAGCTTAGCACTGCTTTAACTAGTGCAATGGCTTTGCGCAGAGCTGCGCATCGCGCCAACTAGTGGAAACAAAACATGTTTGCGTGGAGATGCACACTGTGCTAACTAGCACAACGTTGGGCAACGTAGAGCAACGTCGAGCAACGTTGGGCAAAGTTGAGCAAAGTCGGCTAAACACAGCCACACCTCCTAGCCGGTCTGGCCAGTCGTAAAATAAAAAGCAATGACAGGCCTCGAACCTGGGATACTATGCACCATAATCACAGTACTAAACCACTAAGCCATGGCAGCTTTACATATGGATGCATTTCCAACACACTCATATATATCAATGGAAGTTTACCCATTGCTAAGCAGGTTTGCTTTTAGCTGAGAATTTTCAAAACTGGCCAATCACAAATAAGTGTGGGAAATGAGGCATATTTAAGCTCCATAGGTGGGAATAATTGCCATAACTGATTGTAGTTCCCATCTGCAGACAGTATGGTGTCAGAGAGGGCTCTCATTTTTGAGCGCAACGGTGGGGCATTGAGGAGTCAAAAGTAATGGTTTGGATCCTCGTCCATCATCATGATGCAAGGCTCCTGCAGGGCCAGTTTCAGGGCACTGAGTACAAAGCGGAAGCCTAGAATTGTCTAGCACATGATCTCACCAGTGCCACAGGCATCCCTCGGACTGGTGAGCAGGTCAGACACCACTACTCAGACCTGAAGAGATGCAAGGAGGACTGACTGAACCAGTGTATGCAGGAGGCCAGTGGAATGGAAAATGCCCCACTACTGAGTATGTAGCCATGGAATGAAATATGTAAGAATTGCTATTGTAGCCTATATTATGGATAGGTATGTCTCAATATCCCTTCATTTACTTCACAGCTGCAGGTGTCCATGCTGCGAATCAGCAAGCCTATGCAGATAGGCTGCGCCACCAGGCAGGTTAGTAATTATTCTGCATGTATTGTTATATAAAATAAGTGAGAGAGCCTGAAAAAAAGTGTTGTAGCCCAATAATAAAGGTATAATAAGTCTTGAATAACTTCTCTGCATGTACTGTTATATAAAATAAGTGAGAGAGCCTGAAAAAGAGTGTTGTAACCCATTAACAAAGGTATAATAAGTCTTGAATAATTTCTCTGCATGTACTGTTATATAAAATAAGTGAGAGAGCCTGAAAAAGAGTGTTGTAACCCATTAATAAAGGTATAATTCCTGGAGTGTGTCAGTGTCACTTTCTTCGATATGTTGTCGTACCCTTGCATTATAGAAATAGTACTGTTGTATTAAGCGCAGTCAACCCATACATGGGTAGGCCCATATAAAGTGCATGAAGGGAGTGCCAGTAGTTGTTAAGCATATATACAGTCCCCAACTGTCGGTTCATGGCCGGCATGTACAAGTTAATCTGGCACATGAGTAGCTTGTTATTGTGTTCCCCAGAAATATCAGTGTGCTGCTAGAAATGTAGGGGGCTGTCAAGATGTACCTGATAATGTCACCTGAACACATCCAGATATGTAGATATATAAATATAAATGAAATATATAAATATGTAGCAGTAACATCTGCATCCAGAACAGTTTGTATGTCAGATACAGGTCAGGTATATCAAGAACTAGCAAAACCCATTTCACAATTTAACGGACATTGCCTAGTGTAAATATACATGTAGGGGATATATAACTGCAGTCAGTAGGAATTTAGTGTAAACTTATAAGTATATATACGTTGTTAATGGAGATATCTTTTTACACCCTACTGTATGTGCATAAACAATGCAATTCCACACCTCAATGGGTATGTCTAATCTCATAACATTTGCTGCGACACATGTCCTATTGGTTCATAAATATCTGCATTTACTATGATGCATGTGCACTGTTCACATACCACAATATTGGTGGCCTGTTGCCAACAATCAGTCCTGCATGATGTTGGAATGTCTACTGTTCTATATATGCATGTGTTATGCTTGCTGTTCAACTGTTGGAACTCTGGTGTGTTGGGTTAATGGGAATACTACTGTATGCTGTTACAACTAAATTGGAATGCTGTTGGCTATTACTAACCCATATTATCATTAAATCCTCCTAAACATAGAACGTATGGGAAGGCTGGTCCCAGCGGACTCACCTGTCCCAACTCAGCTGGCGATGGCACCTGGCACCAGCAGGTCCAGTACCCAGCCCGGGACCTCCTCCTCCGTTGGTCCTGTGCCACCTTCGGGTGGAAGCGCTGCAGTAGATGGGGCTCACCCCCCCCATGCAAGTGTGGCTGGAGGAGGGCCACCTATCACCCTCCGAACGGTCTGGGCTGTGGTGCGTAGGGAGATCAAGCGTTCAGTTGCTGACCCTCTATGCCAGCTCGAGGCAAGAGTGGCATGACTCATGGGGGAGCCTGCCCCTCCTATGCAGCCCCCAGCACAGCCAACCTCCGGGCTGTGAAGGTGCAGTGGTGACTGCCCATGGGTGGGGATCTCAGTTCCACTGTTGCCATCTGTGGGCTCATGGGCTTGCGATTTCCAAACATCCTTCCCCGTCAATGGTGTTCACCCACCCCATGTGTCATATTCCTCCCCTGTATGCATCTTGTTTGTCTTGTCTGTTTACCTCCCCAACCTACCTCCCATAATATACCTACTTCCTCTACCCCACATTCCACTCTCACCTGAAAAAAAAATGGTCAATCTGCTCCCACAAAAAAATTATGCCCCATACATAGCTGCCCATTTTGCACAAATGTCCACTGGACACATAAACTGAAATTTAATTGGCAGTACAACATACTTTGTTGTCCTCACCCCTCTCTCAGGGGTGGAAGGTTTAAAATTTCCCTCCAAATTACTAGTATATGCACAGCTGTTTCTCTTAAAGAAATGGGCAGCTATGGACCTTCCCTACACCCGTCCTGCACATCCTGAGCTGTGTTCCCTACTGTCGTTCCCTCTTTGTGCCCCTTTTTCACCACTTTCCTATCTCTCCATTTTCTTTTCTTTCAAAGAAATGATCGCGGGGATTAGCGTGAGTAAGCACTTTTAACCAGTAGTTAGCGGGTTTGCGTGAGTATGCGCATGTGTGCGCTTAGCTAAGTATTGCTAAGCATCGCACAAACCCACGCAAACCCGCTTACAACTGCTTAAAAGTGCCTTAGTCACCCTGCATATGAGGGGCCTTGTTCTGCTCAGCAGAAAAATAAAACACCACTGTCAGTCTCGAACCCCGGACCTTGGACACACTAGACTGCATGAAGTACCACTAGGCCACAGTAGATATACAGCAGGTTGTTGCTGAAATATATATATATATCATGCATCAGAATGAGTGAATGTAAAGGAAAGACAGGAATGCCATAACACAAAGCCTGCTCTGTGGAACCTTACAGCAGTTGTTGTGGAATTGCATTACATGACTGTGATAACAGAACCAGACATTCTAGCAGTAAATAATGTTACAGTAGCACTTTACAACCCCCACACAGTATCATAGCAGGACAATCCCCACCCAAATGTACAAAATACTTGTGTGTTCAAGGTACAGCAAGGATGTAGGTAGGCATACTCAGTACTGGAATTGTCCAGTTTTCATGAGCATCCTGTGATAATGTCAATAAAAGAAAAAACACAAACTGTGAAGAAGTGAGTACATTAATATCCACAGTACAGCAGTTCCCAAACAGTTCATGTGCAAAATGAAAACATCTCAATAACTATGTATGTATGCCAGCTAATTGTATACGTAGAAAAGAAATTACATACTCCCATGTATCTTGTGCTAGCATTTGTAGGGGTGAGTACAATTCTACACTGTCAACTGTGTACTGGAAGTGGCAACATTCAGGTCTGAGTACAACATTCAAATCACTGGTTACACCCCTAGCATCAGTTATGAGAAGTATACCGACCTTCTGACTTACACAATGGTGTCCACAGCAAACAAGCATGGTCCCCACTTTGGAAAGCTGAAAGGGCTATGCCTACCTGACTTAGCAATTTATAGTATTGGGTTGCTATGACAGTGAGTACTGCAAGTACTACACAGCAGGCTGCATGCAATTGCCAAATGGTGGCCAACAACTGGTGCAGAGGACATCACATGCACATGTGCAGATGCCGATAAAAGTAGGCTGTACTTGCTGTCCACACATACAATCATTTCATTGCAAATACAGAGGGAGAGAGAGAGCGAGAGAGAGAGATGTACGGACGCAGACAACAGCAGCAGGAAAAAAGAAAAAAGATCAACCAAAAATATATTGAAAGAAAAAGTAATGTATAGCAAAAAAAGAAAAACTAAAAGAATATATTGAAAAAAATATATATTGAAAAAAATATATTGAAAAAAAAGTACATTGAAAAGAAAAATATATATTGAAAAAAATATCATATTGAAAAAAATAATATATTAAAAAAATATTTAAAAAAATATATATATATTGAAAAGAAAAATATATTGAAAAAAATAATATTGCAAAATAAATAATATATTGAAAAGAAAAATAATTATATTGAAATAAAAAAATATATCTTGAAAAAAATCATAAGCTATAAAAATAAAAGCTATTACAAAACACACAAAACAGACAAATACGAACACATACAAAGGTAAGCTATGTAACAGCTATGTATTTACTGGCATGTAGTACATGTTTATGAAGAGTACTCTACATAGTTTGAATCATCCATATGTGGCAGCAGTACGTATCTATGCACAGATGCCCTGCATAACTACTGGCATGGAGACATCAGTGTGTAGCTGTGTGCAGTGGGATATGACTGCGACATATGTAGTTCAGCATTAAATGTCAAACATCTGATCCATTTTATCTGTATTCTGTACATTAGTGTGTACAATGTGTGTTTGTGGGAGTAATGCATATGGTTATATAAACATGGATGTGGCAGAGTAACAAATACATGATAGTCATATTAATGTGTAGCTTAGCATTGGCAACAGCTGTACCAGGCTAGTATGCTAATCTAGCATTTGCAGCTATATATACACCCTCTAATATTACTGTGTGCTCACATGTGACACCTGTTCATGTTGGAGCAAGGCCCAATAGGTCAGCCATGAGGTACACAAACTTACAACAGTGTGGACCTTGTGTGTGCATGGCACACAGATACAGAGAGATCTGTCTGTGTCAGATATATTAGCATCTGTACATGTGCATAGAGCAAGGGACATACTGCAACTGTTTGTGAAGGGTGGACATATATATGTTGTTGAAGGTTGTTATGTGCATATTTCTATGTAGGTTGTAGTGTGTGGCAAACAAGACAGCATACAGTGCTGTTATATGACAAGTGGTGGTTAAACGCTGTGGGTATGATTCGTCAGGTTTGCAGTGTTGCAGCCAGTGAGGCCTGCTAAAGCTACATGGGCTGAGAACACCTTCAATACATTCCGCACAACACTGTGCAATATTATGACATAACAGCATACCTCACAACCTTTGCATAATTGATATCCCCACCATGAAAGGTGGACTGTATATGTGCCTATATGTATATCTACATGTACACCAATGGATGTTGATATGTGTGTGTGTGTGTGTGTGTGTGTGTGTGTGTGTGTGTGTGTGTGTATATATATATATATATATATATATATATATATATATATATATATATATATATATTTTTTTTTTTTTTTTTAGAGAGAGAGAGAGAGAGAGACAGGGTCATATTTACTGCAACAGATGCCTGGTGACAAAGCCATGGACCCAAGCTTAATGTTGACACTGCATATTGGAATACCTTCTTGCAAAGACTCTGTACCCATGAACTACCACATAGGTGGTAGTCTACTTAACACCGAAGGTGTGATAAGAGACCATGGGACACAGGTGGATAGTAGTCACCCCTTTGATAATCACAGTGCCACACTAGTCATGTCATCTGTTTACGTGGCACACTTCATCACAAAATGTGTGTCATCCAGGGAAATATAAGTCAGTGTTCCTCTCTACTCATCACACATAAAGCCCATTATTGAGTACAATGCCCCATGCGGTATGTACAAGACATCTACAGCAACTGGAAATGACACAGACATACTTCACAAAGAGTACTACCAGCCTCAAACAGATGCCCTATGCAGACCATCTCACAAACCCACAGCTACACTGTGTCGTATACCACCTACACAGAGGTGACCTCTGCCTAACATACTAAGCTATGTCAAACCCAGAGCTGTTGGACATGTTCCACATAGACAGATCACAATCCCTATAAGCTACATGCTCTAGGGACCTAAACCTTGTGACCTCAATAGATAGCACATGCTGGAGGGATAGATTCCTATCTCAGAGACATCCCATACTCTGGAACAAACCACTTATCAATAGCAAACAAAGCTCCTAATTAGCTGTCATCATAAATAATCCTGATGATTGTACGGAAGATAGGAAATACACCCCGGGAATCACCTCTGTGGCTCTGCTTGACATGGCCACATGAAACATACTTACCTGTGTGTCAAAGGCCAGGGTAGCATATGGCTAGACTTCTATAGGTCCTAGGGCCAATAGCCTATTACCTACCTATGAACCAATACACACCTACATGTACTTGTTGCAATAATTGCTATGTGAGGTTGACTGAGTGTGATGGTGAATGTGTTGGTGAATGTGTCAGAGTTCTGTATATGTGTGATAGCTTAGTGGGAAACTGTTTCTGTCATGGTATTATGTGTCCTAGCTGTGATCCCAGCAAAAGATGTGTATGCAATTGCTAGGCAGAAAAAAGCGGTATGCCATACGGTTTGACGTAGTCCCTTGGTGTCGACTGGGGTGTTCCATTGTAGGCTAAAGCAGTACATGTATGCTTATTGAGTGTTACTGCTGGTGAATCCAACTCATGTATGAACTGTAGTACTACCTGAAGCTATATGCCTACACAGCATGGTATGGTGTATGTCAACATTTCTTGGAACCACTGTTTTGTGTGCTCCCTGTAGTCCTCACAGATTACATACCTCAGGCATAAGGCTTTGTAACTACTGACACACAGTACTGTATGGTACACAGGTAAAGGTCATCTGGGTTGCCATACCTTTGTGTTTGGTATGTATGTCTGATGTGTGTGTGGGTATGCCTGTACCATGGCCTTGGTCATATGTGTGTTACAGGATATAAGTGCATATCTAGCAACATGTATAGTCTAGTACAGAAGTATGCCACCTATATTAACAAATTTGCACATATGTTAGGCAGGGGTTTGCCATCAACGACTAGTGTGGTATACTGGTAATACTGTAACTGGACTTTACAATCATTGCAATGGCATACATATTTCCTGATGCATTAGCTTGATATATACCTCCTGTGGCTAGGTGGTGCATTGTGTCACATACAGTGTGCCATGTACTGTTGTATAGTCTTACATACTGGTTTATCTTTGCTGCTGTGCAAAACATGGTTTGATATATAGAGTGTGCCAGGCACTGTCAGGCAGTTGTGGGCTGAGCACTGATATGTGGCATTGAAATTGTGTATCCTCTGACAGCCAATAGGTTGCTATATATGGCAGTTAATTGATATCTGTACTTTAGAATGTTAAGTGTGCCACATGACATGCTCACACATATTGTTTCATTGTCTTCCAGGGTAATGGCCCACCATCGTAACCCCACCTACAGCACAGCAGAGGAGGAACAGATAACAACAAGCTTGGTGCAGCACTATGCCCTGCTGTTCTCCAGAACCAGCCAGGACCAGCATGAGCGGACTGCACTGTGGCAAGATCTTGTCCGTAGGGTAAATGACATAGGCATGCATAATCAGACATATGAGCAGGTACACCATCACTGCAGTGATTTAATTAGACATGTCCGGCAGTGTGCGTCAGATATCCGTAGACAACAGCTTGCCACAGGTGGTGGGGTACCCATGGATCCCCCCCCTCACCAGAGTGGAGGAGCTGCTCCTGAGCCAGGTGGCTCCTGGCCAACAGCAACAACAATAAGCAACATGTATCATCATGGAGGCTGGAGCCACCCAGCAAGTTGACATGGAGCGTGCAGGTAACATGGCATAGCTGTAGACTACTGTTACCTCTATTGGTAGAGCATGCTCATGTGAGATGTGTACTGTGTAGTTAGAGGATGTGGTGCCTAGTGTTGTGCAATACTAATAATTAGGAATGTAATCTGTGGGCCTGTGACTGTCAACTGTTGTACTACTGTAAGACTGCAGACACACAGTAGCAATGCCACAGTTGTTGCCACTGACAAACTGTCTCATATCCTTGTAGGTCCCTCTGGTGTGATAGCAAGGCAGCAGACCTATGCTGGTGAGTGTGTTCTACATTTAATATTGCTAATTAAATGTGCATGTCACAGATGAGTTGTAGGCCATTTACACGTAACACACCTACACATAATGCATGCTGTGCATGTTTGCTGTGAGACTATGCACATCCCAGTAATGTGGGTAGCTGCCTAAAACACATACAATACACAGAGCATCCCACACAATTGTGGCAACACTGTAGTGGACATTGGATAGGCAGAGGCAATACACATGCACACAATATACACAACTTTGTCATACGTGGTATACGTTGACATGCTACACATGGCGTATTCAGACACCCGCTGTAAGGTCACACTCCAGTATTGCAAATGTCATCCGCACAGCACACATAATATACCTGAGGGGCAGATGCCTCTCATGTGGCTGTGCGACACTCTTCAACACATAACACATTCATGTTATGCAATGCCCCCTACTGGGCACCATACAAACCCATGTAACAACTGACTGTGAAATGGTGAATGTAGCTATGGTACAGCAGTTCTGGTACAGCATGGTATGTGCCGGTCTGGCACACATTAGTAGCCTTGAGTGACTGCATGATGCTGCATGATGATGGCTCATGGTACTACACCCCATCCAGTTACAGTGACCACAGTACTACACATAGCATTAACTGCTATGCACCTCAATATTGTGTGTGTGCAAACATATGGACCGATACACAATATGCATAGCGATCACCTTTTGTACAAAGTGACACATATATGTCTTGTAATGCTATTGAGTGTATAGGTCACGACACACACTGTGTATGTGTGATGTTTAATGTTGCAGTTGTGTTGTAGCATGCCATGTCATGACTGGCACTGGCATGACCACAATATGTCCTACACTCAACATAACCACTATACAATGGCTATGTTGAGCAATGATATTCCATCAGGTATACATGGACCACTCATCCTGTGTGTATACATAGCATGCATGTGCTAAACCTTTGTCCACATTTATCTGCTAAAGACACAGACACTCTAATCAGAAATGGATATCTATGTGACACACAGATACACATCCAGCCATGGTATGTATGCCTGTGAGTGATGGTGCACAGGACATTGCAGAGCTTTTAATACTTACACAGCAATGTTGTGTCCATGTACAGATTACGTTCCAGGGTGAGGTTAATCACTGAACAACAACACACATGCATCAAATCTATGTATACTGTTATTAGCAAGGGCTATCTACACCCGCACTGCATGCTGTTGAGCAACACATGTCCTGCATGCTGACACTTGTGATATAACTATTTGCCTTGTGATACTGTACCCCACCATCACCCACTATTGAGTACGTTCCTGATTGCTGGTGGTGTGTGTGTGTGTGTGTGTGTGTGTGTGTGTGTGTGTGTGTGTGTGTGTGTGACTGTTTTAGTAAGGAGTGCATTTGTGTGCATGTGTGCACGTGTTCATGTGTGCATGTGTGCATGCGTGCATGTGTTCATGTGTGCCGACATCATGTACAAGTCGTAAAGTGTGTTTCCTGTCTTCCTCTCACAGGTGCTGACTTTGGGCTGGTTCACTGCAGCAGGGAAACTGATGTCACTGAGCAAAATAGTGATAATGATGATAGGTGTGTTGAGGCACAGGCATGTTTTCCAGGGTCTGTCGTAGGGCCACCAGTCGATAGTACACAAGTGTCCACCCCATCCATGCACACAGTCATACTGCCAATACATCCATCACCAATGCCGTTAGCTGAGGGACAGCGTACAGTCGGCATTGGCCAGAACAGTGTGTTATCCATGGCACATGCATCCTGACACAGCAGCCATACCCAGATGTCTGGAAGGGTACCACATAGGCAGATGTCCAGGGGTTCTCGTCGGGGCACTGCTGCTCATCATGCCACTGGCAGACATGCCACAGATCTTACAACCTCACACATGTTCCAGGCTGTCATGGAGGCACAGGCACGTATGGAACGATACACCAGATAGGGACTAAGGGCACAGAGGGCACATAACACTGCCGTAATTGACAGTATCCATGACCTAGTTGGTGCCATCTGTAATTACACTGAGGTCACTGATAGACATTGGGGAGAGACATTAGATGTCCTCCGCAATGTCATGTCCATGTGTCAGGACAGTGCATGACGGTTGAGTCATCGATGTGGACGTATGCCAGCAACATCAGCAGCTGGCAGTTGCCATGGACATCCCTCAAGCCACAGCTGCTCCTGTAGTGCCAGTACCAGCCCCAGCAATGTTGGGGGTGGGCTGTCCATAGAACATCCTAGAAGACCACGTGCATGTGGCTCTGGACAGTCCCAGCAGGGACCTGTGTCCAGTGTACATCCATCTACCTCTGGGGATAGTACCCAGTCTGGCTTAGTACCTGATAGTGCCAGTGGCACCCCTGCCAGGCACAGGTACCGTATCCGTGGCCAGAGACAGTGATCTGTAAAGCCTCGCAGGTATTGTCTGTGGCTGTCCCACAAATACCCGTATATGGCAGCCGCATGGTGGAACTGTGTACATGCAGACACACACATACATAATCCAGACACCTAGGGCTAACACATACCCACACACATTACATCAACATTGGCCCATATCAGTATTCTTGCCCCATCACACACACACACACACACACACACACCCACACACACACACACACACATACATGTTGATTGGATGGCTCACTGTAGGCCACTGGCAAACCAACAACACACCCTGTGCATATGATGAAACCTGTGCCACCTCCTGTCATCTGTAACATCAATGCAGGAACAGGCTACCATGGTGCTGATGCACAGGGTGTCTTTATAGCAGTATAGCAATGTTAGCATGTTGTCAGCAGTAGAGTGTAATGATATGCTTGAAGGTGTAGCTGAGCAGTCATGATGCATTAAAGCTATGATTGTCAATGTAGTGTTGTTTACACCAGTGTTAGTTCCAATAGTGTATTGTCCACCCACGTGCCACTTGGCTGATGTGTTCAGTATTGGCAGCATGTATTAGAGAGTGGACAGTATGTGTGGGATGTGTGTAGCACAGATTTGCAGGTGTACAGGTGTACAGGTGTATGGAGGGTGGCCTAATGGTTAAGGTGTTTGCCTTACAAACACAAGGTGCAGGGTTTGAGTCTCACAAGGGATAATTGGCTAGGCTTAAAATGGCTCGCAAGGGCAGTTAGCTTAGTACTAACCTATGAGCGATAGGAAATTCACCCTATGAGCGACCTATGACCTACAGTTGTGAACATGGTGGAGGTGCACTGTCTGCATGTACGTGTATAGTGGACACATGGGCAGGGTGACATGCTCTGTATAACACAGTAACACTCCATAGTTTCTATTGGTGGCCAGTATGCATTGTACTACGCACATTTCAGAACCTGACTACACGTGTGTATGACATGGTTTGACACTGTGCTGTGGGTGATACTGTTACTATCTGTCATTGTTTTACATTCTGGTAGTATACATGTCTTCAACAGCCTGACCATAACCAATCGTTAGATGATGTCTTGACAACTGACACACAGATGTAGGACACACAGCAACATTTGGATCCTTCAGGTACTATACTATGCCAGTAACCAGTGGTATTCACCTCCACCCATTACTGAGACCACTCCTGTTTGACATATAGCTCTCTTAGGTATAAGCAATCACAGTAGGGATATGTCTGTCCACATCTGGTAATGCATACTGTGGTCTATAATGCATTCTCCAGGTGACACACACATCCGCCACAGGGGTATCATACAGACAGATACCTGTTGTCAAACCCATGGTGTAAAGCTATAGGCCAAACTAAGCATAGTCATCCACCTTTATGGAACATAGTATCCCCACAGTACCACATAGGTAGTAGCCATCAACACGAAGAACAGGCACCGATGTGTACATGCAACCTAGTGTTATGTCATCTCTCCTTTGATAATCACATTTCCTAAGGTATTTTGAAATCCCTTGGTGGATCACATAAGCAATAAGGGGTCTGCATGCATATCCACAAAGATTGTTGTACACCTATGATGAATAGTCATCATTGACAGACTTTGCTGCGTTTGAACAGGTCTGACATATACCTCGGCTATAAACCCGAACTCACACAATTCAATAGAAACCATAATGAGTGTGTGTGACACGGATGACCTAGGCCAGGCATCACTTTAGTGGCTGGCCTTGTCACAAGCATACAGATGTGACCTAAGGTCTGGGAAGCAGCAGCACAGTCTGTCAAGGATGACAGCTGTATTCTTGGAGAAAGCAGGGTACCCACACTTGCAATCATTGAGGTAACATGTACGTATATGTATTTCCCACACAGCTACCTCACATGTGCAATGCATACTGATATGTCATACAGTAGTAAAAGCAAAACCCACAACACATTGACCAACAATGTTACACACATAGAGCTCACACACTCACCAAGTGCAGGATTCAAACCCCTACCTAACTACTTCATGATACTAGAGGAGTACGCATTAACACAACGCGCTATACACATTACTGGGAGGTCACTTTTACACAGGTATATTTGTAGGATGGTGACATCATCAGACTTGACAAAGATAGGTATACCACTTGTAAGGTGTTCTACTACCCTACAAAAGGGTTGCTCCTCTCCAAGGTAATTACACACACACACACAGTTGTCAAGTGCAGGATTCAAACCCCTATCGAACTACTTCATGATACTACAGGAGTACACATTAACACGACACACTATACACATTACTGGGAGTTCTCTTTTCCACAGGTATATTCGTAGGATGGTGACATCATCACACTTGACTTAGATATGTATGCCACTTTTAAGGTGTTTTACTCCTCTCCAAAATGGTTGCTCCTCTCAAAGGTGATTGCACACAAACACACACACTTGTCAAGTGCAGGATTCAACCCCCTGCCTAAATACTTCATGATACTAGAGGAGTATGCATTAACACATCATGCTATACACATTACTGGGAAGTCTCTTTTCCACAGGTATATTTGTAGGATGGTGACATCATCAGACTTGACAATGATTAGTATACCACTTTTAAGGTGTTTTACTACTCTCCAAAAAGGTTGCTCCTTCCCAAGAGACCACACACACACACACTTGTCAAGTGCAGGATTCAAACCCCTACTTAACTACTTTATGATACTACAGGAGTACACATTTACATGATGTGCTATGCACATTACTGCAAGTTCTCCTTTCCACAGGTATATTTGTAGGATCATGACATCATCAGACTATACAATGTGGGTTACATTAGGTGGGCTACATAGAAGGAATGACTGAACACTTTGGCCATGTGACCATAAAAGGGGAGTTTGCTATCTACCTGTGCCCCCGGGCCATAATGACTTTCTCCGTACATACTGGATTACCACCTATGTGGTAATTTGTGTGCACATTGTTTTACCCAAAGAGGGTGACTATGCACTCATTGGCATTCAGCTTGAGGGCATTGTTTTGACACCAGGTATCAGTCTCTGTAAGACACTTCTGGAGGATGCCTGTGTCAGCCGTAGAGTTGATTATGGACCACAGTTAGCAGTCATCTGCAAACCTGTTCAGCCATACAACTCCCATGCTTGCCTGTACCTCTGTGCAGTATCTACTGAACAGGTGGGGTCCTAGGACCAAGACCTGTGGGATGTCATTTGTGACTGGCTTAGAGTCGGACATAGTACTCGCAACTCTGAATATGTGTGTTTGATCTGTGAGCCACTTGGCCACCCATCCTGTGACATAGCTGTTAATGTTCAAGCTGGTATGCTTGTCCATGATGACAGAGTGGGGAATGGTGTAGAAAGTCCTTAGTGAGGTCCAGGTGGGCTGTGTGGACTACTTTCACCTCCATCTATTTCCTTAGTAACTGTTTGAAATAAGTCAACTAGGTGTAGGAGACAGGATCTGTCTTTAACAAGGTGGAGATGTGTAGAGTCCAGTGTCTGGAGGTCTCCATTGTCTCTGTTTATGGGTTCCATAACAATTTGCTCAATAGCTTTGTAAACCAGGCTGAGTAGACATATAGGGCAATGTTTTCAAGGTTCTGTTGTGGCTCCCCCTTTGTGGAGCTGGATGACTGTTAGTGTATGCCATTCTTTGGGTACATAGCCTGTGGTACACTTGATTCTGGACAGTGGATGTAAGTGAGGGTGTAGTTCCTTTTGGGCCTAGTGTAAGATGCAGCCTGGGACACCATCCAATCCCACTGATGCTGTGTTCTTAGCTTTGGAGAGGGCTGTCTTTACCTGCATGTCCATGATGTCTGGGGCTCAGCATCCTTCTGTGATGGGCACAGGGCCATTTGGGGGTAATAGGGGTGAGTTTACACTGAACTTGCCCCCTGGATGTGGGCAATGGAAGATGGTTCAGTGTATTTCTTTCCTTTTTCAGTAGCTGACAGCATATTTGGAAGTTGACACCTACATGTCTGGTATAGCTACGAAAGGCTATGTGGTTGTTATTTTTACATTCCTTGGCTATTTGTCTTTAGAAACAGTCCTTGGATTATTTTATGAGCAATCATTGTTTCTTCCTAATAATGATCAGTGATGCCTTTCCTTTAGTGAAGTTGGCTCTATCATGTGTTCATTTCCTCCTTCTGTTGTCTAGCTTATTTATGGGCAACAACCACCTGATTGTTGTCTTATTTTCAGAGGAGTGCATCTTGGATTTCTTTGTGTTGTCCCATTCCATGCATCCCTGTAGATGCTCATAGGATGCACTTGTAAATGATTCTGCAGATTGTATACCATTATCCTATAGCAAGAGGTCTTTGGAACATTTCACTTTGGTCTTGGGAAGTGTGCAGTTTGCTTTTGAATATGTCTTCACAGTGGTTTCAATGACTGGGTGGGGGGACGGGATGTGGATATCCAGTGTGATTACTTTATGATCTGATATTACCAGCGAGGGGTTTATCTCTGTTATGGAACACTGGTACCCCATGTTGGTGATGATCATGTCCAGTATGTTGTCACCTGTAGTGGGCATGGTGACCAGCTGTTCCAGGGTGTTAGAGTTTTTAAACTCTAGGAAACATTGACCAAAGGACATTGTACACGAGTAATTCTCCCACTCAATGTTTGGGTAGTTGTAATCTCCTCATATAATGGTGTTTGAATAATAGTTTTTGAATGATTTTATGCATACTATTTAAGATGAGAGGTTTCCATTGCACTTTGAGATCTGAAGAAGCGTACTCAGTGTGCACGTGAAAGCGCTTATCAACTTTTACTGGATTAAAAGTTTATTGTTTTATCATGGTGGTCCAGCTTTGTGTTTTCTCTATATATTCATTTTACGCCTTCAAAGTCTGGACCTTTGGACAGCAGCGTTACTTTCGTTTTGCTTTATAATGGTGTTTGACAGGACCTTTGTATTTTCCACTGTTCTCAGGAATACTGAGTGAGGTTCCTGAGACAAGGTACATGATCTGTAGCAGGCTACAATCTGATGGGCAGCTGTGCCCAATGTTAGTTACACTTGCATGGTCTCCAAGGACTCATGCAGTGCCACTAACCTGAAGGTGTGGGTATCCATAAGGTAAATGGGTACACTCCTTCCTTTTGTATTTCACTCGTGGTTTTGGGTCCGAAGGTCAGAGGGATTGTTAGTGTTTTACGTGGAGCATGCCCAACAGCTCTGTGTTTGATATAGCTTTGTATGTTAGGCAGTTAACACCTCTGAGTAGGTGATATGCAAGGGAGTACGGATGGAGCATTTTGAGATGGTCTGTGTATGGCATGTATTTCAGGCTGCTAATGCTCTTTGTGAGGTATTGCTGCAGGCTTTCCTGTTGTTGTGGTTGTCCTGTGAGGTACATAGAAGAAGTGGTATTGTACTCTTTTATAGTTCTAGTGAGTGATGAGTAGAGGAGAACAATGTCCTCTTCTATTCTGCATGAGACACATTTTGTGATGAGGTGTGCCACATAGGAGGGTTTCCTGACTACTGTGGGAATGTGGTTATCACAGTTGTGTCCACTGTTCACCTGTGACCCAAGGTCTCTTGTCACACTTTCAGTGTGAAGTATACTACCACCTATGTTGTAGTTCTTGGCTACAGAGTTTTTAACAAAGGGGATGGCAATGCACATTTTAGCATTGAGCTAGAGCCCATGGCTTTGACAGCAGCCATCTGTCTCAGTGAGGCCGTTTTGTAGGATGTCCACATCTTTAGTGTTTACAATTATGGCTCCTAGTTTGCAGTCCTCTGGAAACTTCAGTTGCCACAGACCTTCCATGTTAAATTTTACTTCAGGGAAGTAGATGCTACACAGCCTGGGATGTTATCTGGTCCCATGGCTGCTGTGATACTGGCTTTGGAGAGTGTTGTTTACCTGTGCAGCCATGATGACAGCAACTTTGTAGTCTTCCATTATAGAGATGTGCTCTTTCATGGGTGGGTGGGGGGGGGGGGGGGGTAAAGTTAGCACTGATCCTATCTGCCAGGATGTTGGCAATATCAGTTGGGTCTGTATATTTAGTGCCATTGAGCTGTAACTCAGAACAGATCTGAGTGTAGCCATGACATGGACCTGTCTGTTGGGCAGAGATCTCCTGAGTTGACAGTATGCAACAGAGTACAGATTGGGTTACATTCAGTCTTGTTGCATGGGGCAACTATTTCAGGCCAGTAATCCTCTTGTTAAGGTACTTCAGTGGTCTTTCTGGCTGCTGAACATGCCTAGTCAGATTCATCACAAGTGTGTTGTGGTACTCTCTGATGGGTCGGTTGACCGTTGAGTAGTGGGAACCTCCTTTGACCTACATGCACAGACCTTGGCAGTTTTTGTGTACACATAGCATGATTTTCTGACCACTTTGTGAATGTGTTTCTGGAAGTAGAGATGACTATCCACATTTGTCCGTAGATCCCTTATTATCACATCTGTATTTAGCCTGTGTGAGCATGCCCAGTATGAACTTTCAGTATGTTGCTGCCTGACATTTGCTTTATTTCTTTGTGTGTGAGCATGCCCAGTATGACCTTTCAGTGTGATGCTGAATGAAATCCACTACATTTGTTGGAGTGTGTGAGCATGCCCAGTATAGGCATTTATACTATATGTGCATGGCAAATCAAGTTGTATTTTTACATCAGGGCTCACCTTTGTGTCATAGATCAACAGGAATCATGCTGTGCCTGCAGGGCTTCCATGAGACACTTTGCATAGACTTATCAACATTTCTACATACAGGGGGGACGGCTATTCTTTGTACATTTCTACCCGAGGGCACACCTGATTGTTACTGTGGGTGTACATAGGATGAAGGTTTCACCTGACACTTATACACATTTGCTATGCCTGCACTGCTATGTATGGTACACCATTTCAGTCTGTTATGTTGCCTATCGTACTGGCTTGAGGCATACTACTGTGCTACAGATCCTAGCATCCAATGTCACGTATATTAGATTGTGACTTCATAGCCTACACAACCCACATCACACCGCCTGGCCCGATGTTCTCTGTCTGCATAGGCCTGTGGGGGAGGTTACCCATATGCCTCTTTAGGGGCATGATACAGCATTTCTTTGTGTTTGCATTAGTGTACAATTGTCCTGCTGTGTCAGTGCCACCGAAATGCTATCATGGCTTAGTGGTTCAGTACTGTGACTATAGTGCACAGTATCCTGGGTTTGAGCCCTGTCACTGCTTTTTATTTTCATGCTGGGCAGACCAGACTGCTTAAGGAACAGTAAAGCAAATATGAGCATGTTTACCTGACTTTGCTCAAGTTTGCACGACTTTGCCCGACCTTGCCCAACATTGCTCAACGTTGCCCAACACTGAGCTAGTTAACACGGGCAATTTTGTTTACATATACTAAACATTGGTAAATGCTGCTTAGCACTGCTTTATATTGCTTAAAACATGGCAGTCATGCCTCAGGTGGTGCTGCAGGGCTGCCTATGTCAGATGCACATACTACACTCCCTATATATGTTTGGAAACAGGCAGTGTCAAGTTAGGCATCCCTTTTATTTTATGTGCGAGTCAGAGAGAGGTATAATTTCCAGGGTTCCTACTGAGCCAGTGTATGTGCTATGCGTTGCCTCTTTGCCAAGGCCAAAGCATACTGGGCATGCCTCATTTTAACTAATGGGGCAGGCTCAGGTTGTTCCTCCTCCGAGTCATGCTGTGCCTGTGCAGGCCTTGGCAATGGTGGGGGGCTGTATGGCCCTGCCCCATGCTGTTCCTGCTGCAGCTGTTTTTGCAGGATCATATTGTGTAGCATGGCACATACCATGACAATTTGGGTACATGTAGTTGGTGAATACTGCAAGGCTCCACCAGATGTGTCCAGGCACCGGAACCATGACTTGAGCATCCCAAACACACACTCAATTACATTTCGTGTTTGTGCGTGTGCCTCATTATGGAGTTCTTGTTCAGGTGTGCGTGAATTTCTGATGGGTGTCATCAGGCAAGGCTCCAGTGCATATCCAGCATCCCCCACTAGGTGACCATCAGGGATGTCCACATTGGCAAATGTCTGGTATAGCTGCTTCAGATGCCAGATATGGGAATCATGGTAGCTTCCAGGGCAGCCAGCACATGCATTCAGTATTATGCCCTGGCCATCGCACATGACCTGGCAGTTGATGGAGTGGAAGCCCTTGCGGTTGATGTAGGCCCTACCCCACTTACCAGCTGGTGCTTTGATATGTATGTGCGTGCAGTCAATTGCACCCACTACCTCAGGGTATTCCGCTATTTGCTGGAAGAGGTGCATATTGCTGGCCAATACCTCACGGGAATTGGGAAAATATACATGATCACCGACATGTGCTAACATGGCATTCAGGAACTGGTGCAGTACCCTGGATGCTGATGCCTGTGAAATCCCCATCATATCACCAGTTGGTCTCTGGATGGTACCTGTTGCTAGTATTCTTAGGCCAACACATACCTTGGTTTCCACTGGAATGGGTTCCCCTCTGTTGGTTCTGTGTGAGAGGCGTGGCCTGCACAGCTCAACAATTTGCTGCAGGAGGTCTCTGTCTACTCTATAGCACTCCACTATCTCCAGCTCATGTAGCCCTTGGTAGGTTACCCTGGGTCTGTACACTCTTCTCCGTCTCCTCACTGTGGGTTGCTCAGCAGCATTTGCAATGGCACCACCCTCAGCATCTTGCACATGTTGCTTTATAATAGCAATGGCAGCCCCTAACATTTTTGTCTCAGTTAAGCTTTTTAAGTTTTCACTTCTCTTGGTAAACTGCAGTGTTGCAGTGTTTCTGAGAAAAACATGGGGGAATGTTGTTTGCAGAGTTTTAAGTGCTGGGCTGGGCTGGGCTAATGTACTGCCTGTGTAATTGGCTGATTCTGATTGATTTCACCTGGCAGCTCTGCTAGTTCTCCTTGGTTAACTTCCTACTACTTATTTTCCTTCCTTTTCCCTTTCTGTTTCCACAGGGGGCAGCGACACGCAAACATGCACACATGCACGCACACAGCCTTACACAGGCTTACACAGGCTTTGGCGGGTGCACATGTGCACACACTGGCTTAGACAGCCTTACACAGGCTTACACGGGCACACACATGGGCACACAGGATTAGACAGGTTTACAGGTGGCACACGCGCGCACACAGTGTAAGCATCTTTGCAAGAAACCTTAGTGATAGCCACGGCGTACACCTTCAGTTTCTGGGTTTCAGTTCAGACAACTGTAGACACGCCTCTTACAGTCCTGAGTAACTCACAGCAAACACATGCCACTCTGCTCCAATAAGCTGACAGTCTTTGATACATACCCGCCTCATGATGTCACTTATCTTCTACTCTGTTACTCCCCTAATCCTACTCTTACACTCTAGGGACATAGTTCACATAGCAGGGTAAACTGGGATTCACTATCCTTATACTCATTCGCATAGGATTGCCTACTAATGCTTGGTTACACCTCTCAGGCTGAGCTTCCCCCCTTAGCAACCACTACTCAGTAGCCATGTTGTCTTCAGCCTGCCATTCACCTGCATGGCAGATGAATATATTTAATAAAATGCCTATTTTTAGTATTTTTTTTTCTGGTTTTTAGAGCGCCGCACATTTGCACGGCGCTGCGCTACACTTAAACATCGGAGATCAGGGGAAATAAATGTTTTTTATTATTTTGCAACACATAATAATGCCAATGGCCTTATATTTGGCCATTGGCATGCTTCCTCCACTGGATGCATCCTTTATTTGGAGCTGTCATAGCTCCATTTTGCTATTTGCAGCATGGTACTCACTTACCAACGGAGTACATTTCTGCAAATAACACTACTCTTACTCGGACAGGTTAGTGTTTCCTGGATCGCAAATTTACCTCATTTGCATAGCTTTCAGCAGCAAATGAGGTAATTTGCATATCCTAACACTGTCCGTGCAAGAGTCGTTTTAGGAGCTCTCATGCATGCCCCTGCCGGCTGTTCCTGGATTGCTCGGCAGACATATTGACTGTCTGGAGTCTTACTCTACTCTTAGACTCCGTGCAAGCCTTCATGAATCTGGCCCATTAAGTAATATGCAACCCTGCACCTAGAAAGCCTTTCTGTCTTTCTCTGGTACAGAATATGATTCTCCTGTATGGTTTCTGGAGTGGTAGAATAAAATATGCCATTCAGTAACGTAACTAAAACTAAAATTGTACTACACCTATATGTCTCTAGACTGGACATATGCTTACAATGTATCTCAGATGCCCTTGCTTTGACCTCTTCTTCCCCCCACTGGCTAAGGGGGTCAGGATGGCACCTCTTTACATCACTATAGTGCTAGTATGTGGCATACAAGTTCCCAAACAGGTGATCCCTATGGTCTCTATCCAGCTAATACAGCCAGATCTTTGATTTCATGCTGTACTACCAGGTTACCCTGCCATGCACTGTGCCATTAGAAGCCATGGCCATTCAACATATCTCATTCCAGATAATTATGGCTGTTCTCCAGTGGTCATGACCATTGGCTTTTTCAGCATGTATCATGCAACATGGGGCATGTTAGTAGTGAGATCTATGTCGGACAGTCCACAATGTAGCACAGAAAAATGTTAGCAAGTCATGGTTGCAGAAAGGTGTGAAAAATGTCAGGAAATGTGTACACCGTTTGCATAAGGCCTAAGTATGAGATCAACATTTCTTTCATCTCTTCCATTGACTGAAAAATAACATATAGCAAAATGTCCCTTTTCAGGGTCATTGGCCTGCTCATGCATGCTCAGTGTGCTATGCACAAGACCAAGAAAGCTTCATAGCATAACTAGGTCCACAGGAGCTACATGTAGAAAGAGCAGTTCAGTAACATGCATGCGTTAAGGCCTCATTAGCATAAGTACAAGGCTTAGAGGCTTGAATCCACATGATATAAGCCCTACATGCAGCCAAGAGCTTCACTGCATTATGGAAGATTACTGGTGGGTAACCAACGACTCTATAGTTGCAGGTGTATAGGCTGTGTTTATCAGAAGCAACTTTTCAAGGTTTATGGCATAAGCTGAAACTTTCTACCTTTTCACTTATCTGCTCTGCCTACAACAGGTGTTGTTTTGTAAAATTACCTACCTATGCAATGTGCTGCATGAAAGCAAGTGGTACTATTTGTAATGTGCAGCTGTAGTCAAGTGTACTCATGTCAGGTGTGACAAAGTTCCAAAGCATAGATTTTATGAGAAACACGTACTGTAACTTTGAAAGTTAAGTTAAAAAAATATAGATGTCAGGTGTGTCTGCTGGTGTTGTGGGAGTCAGTGTACAGGTCTTTATAAAGGCCAGAGAATAAGTGGGCCATGATTAATTTAATTGCAGGTCTGCAGTTATTTCTGTCTATTTGTGGCACTGGCAGTGTGCAAGTAAAGTTTCCTGAGGGTGGGAGGCACCTGTGCACCTGATTATTATGAATCACAGGTGTTCATTACCAGTGGTGGAGAAGAGGCATCTGTGTACAGGAGCAGTATGCATCACAGGTGTTCATTACCAGTGGTGGAGATGATGAAGAGGCTTGAACTATGTATTTCAAAAGCTTGTTGCTTTTGAAATGCAGGTTATGTAACACCCACACAAGCTACATAATGAAGCCACTTTGGCCAAAGACAATCCAATAGGATAGAAAACACAGAATATGTTTGTGTGGCTGCTTGACAGAGTGCAGCTGCTTTCTACATGTAGATGAAACAGACAATTGTTTACCACTGATGAGGCAACTGTATTGTACCCTCTCATTAACCATTGTTTCTGTCCATGTAGATTCTTACAGTAGCCACATATGCATACAATCCTGTGAAGTCAAAGTCATGCCATATACAAGATCAGCCACAGCAATTCATCATACAGATGATACCTGACCAAGGTGTTTTGATGGAGGCCTTTGCCTGCTGTCGTAAACTGGACGCTGGACATTTGGAGGGGAGAAAGTTACAAAGCTATATGAACAAAACAATTGCTAATCTATCTCCTGCAGGAAAAATTCCTATCCCTCTCAGAACATGGTGTTCACCCCTCCAGTAGTACTAACTCTGCACTTCTAACCTTTATAGATACTGTCAATAAGGTTAGAGATAATGGCAAACAAGGCTCCTCCTTATTTCTAGACTTATCTAAAGCCTTTGATATAGCAAACTTGGACTTCAAATGTCCTCACTAGTTCTAGCTCAACCCATCCTTCCTATGGTTCAAAAGCTATTTTTCCAGTAGGTATCAGTCAATAAGATGGCACTCCAACATCTCTCCATACCTCCCAGTTACCACTGGTATTCCATAAGGCTCTTTATTTACTCTCCTCTTTGTTAACATTCTCGCCAACACTGTCCATGTATCCAGATAACACGCCACCATAGCACAATACACACACACACACACACACACACATATATATATATATATATATATATATATATATATATATGAAAACCTGTCGCCTCTCCAAAAAGTATTACTCAGGAAGCTTTAACAGCCACTGAAATATGGCTTTGTAAGTCACAAGTCATGGTCAACCCCCAAAAAACCTTTTTCCCCAAATTCCTCTCTCATGAAGAAACAAAATGTAAAATCTTCTCTTAATAATACAATCATTGAAGTCACTTCTCAAAAAATATTATTTGGGATGATGGTAGATGACGTTTTTAAATTTGATCTGCATTCACAAAATTGCATAAAAAAATCACCAAAAACTTTCTCACCAACACAACTAAAACTACATTTGCCACTACTTACCTCCTCCCCTGAATACTTTATGGTGCTCACATCCTTAATAACCTCCAGGCATCACAAAAGCAAAACCTGAACCATGCTGTCATAAAGTGGCTAACTTTGCTGCAAATACCCTTTTCAGAACCCAGCACTGTACAGCACTAAAAAGCCTAAATTGGTTAGATCTTCTGTTCTCATACCACATTGCTAAGGAGTGGAACTCCTTACCTTTATCCATCAGCTCAATGCCCTTCCTCCAGTCCTTTAAAACCATTCTGAAAGACTTTCTAGCTAAAATCTCACTCTGTACTTGCTCAGCCCCAGGATAAATTGTATCCTTAAATATGTACAAGTACCTATTCATACCTTACACCTCCTTACTTTCCCTTCTTCACTGACTTCCTTACTTCACTCAATTTCTTTTCCTCTGACTCTCTACATAAATATGTTATAACCAGTATTTTTTCTCTCACTCATACTGTAATTCATATTTTATGCTAAATTGTCTTTAATTTCTCTAAACTGGCTAACATTTCTTTAAATATTAAATCATTAAGTTGCAAGTTATATCTAATTTAATGTAATTATTTAAACTGTAGATGTTTTAAATTATTTTTGAAGATTGTAAAACTACTGTTCTTAAAATGTTTTTATACTACTTTGGATCTTTTCTTCAAGGGCCTGTGCTAAAATGGGCACCTACTCAGTTAGACTTTCCTGGTAATCAAATATCAGTCCATAAATAAATAAACAGGGCTTATGATCATGCAGGTAAGTGTGTGTTACAAACCACATCTGTATAATGGAGGCATCCACCATAACCACAAAAGTCAGTAGAATGCACAAGGTTGTATGTATGAAATATAATGATACCCATACCCTAACGTAAGTTATTCTTTCTTCACAGCGCATTATACCTGACAAATGAAAGCTAAGGAAATGCAAGTTCTCCATACAGAGAATGATATCTTGTTGCAGGCCTTTCATTTCCACGGTCAGCAGATGATCACCCATGATAAATCTGACAAGCCCTATCAGGACCGTGTTGTAGAGGATTGCACTTGCTAAATAATGGTAGGTATTTGAGTTTCTGACTTTCTATTGTTTACAAAATGAACGCTATGTAAGTCTGTTATTCTAACAACTTTCATGTATGTAACAGCAAGCTGTCCTCGATTTTGGACTTTTTTTCCTTCACATTTTTGGATTTGTCACAGCTTCTTTTTCTGACAAGTTAAGAGAACTTTTTTTAATATTTTATTTTAAAATTTTATTTTATAAGAGTTGGATATGTATGTTGTACAGATTGCCTACAATTGTTGTAGCTGTCTCTGGAGGAAAATGACTAACTGTTGTTTGGTGTTTCTGGCTTTGCATGAGTAACATGATTTATGTGAAGCAACATGGGATACTTTTTGGGCCAAAGGTTGAAATTCAATATATAGTCATTATTTGTTCAACACACTCAGACGTCTAAAGTGCACATGGAAGTTGCTTTAATTGCTGGGAGTGGCTAGGTGCTGTCTATGGATGGAAGTAGCTGACCTCTTATCATTCACTTATACAGTCACTGATCTGGTGTTAAAAGACTAGTGTGTATTTCTGTGAAGTAATATAGAAGCTTTTATAATTGTAATTGTTATTTATTTATCTGAGTTGTACACATTAAAGTGGATACAATTGATGGGTATGGAGGCTGTTTGTGGATACAAGTGACTTACACCTCCTGCTTTTTAATCCCTGTTAAATAGTAGTCATTAATCTGGCATGGCAAGATTAGTGTTGATGTACTTGATAAAATCAGTGTAAAAATGATATTGATATGGCTTATGCATATCAGTGTAGGGGTGCAGTGTATTTAAGTGTAACAAGAGGGTAGTAATTTTTCTCATTTTTCATCACAAGCATCAGCTTTATAATATACCAGAAAAATCAATCAGGCTGGCTGTGTACACCAGGACAAACGAAAATCATATAAAATATTTTATTGATTAAGTGCTTTCATCTCCTGACTCGGGCACTTCATCAGAATTGCTGTAACTCTCTTAAAAAGCAATTAATTAATTATGATAATAGGGTTTGAGCTTGCTTTATTTAAATGTGATTGTTTTGGATTTTTATTATATTGATGAAGTATCTAGGCCAGGAGGCAAAAGAGCTTAATCAAAAAAATACTTTATATAATTTTTGGTTGTACTGGTGTATGCAGCCAGCCTGGTTGTTTTTTGTGGTTGAGTGCAGTTTTTCTCTAGACTTATCCATTTTTCAGTGTTATCAGCCTTGTTCTAGCTTTATGGTTTGGTAGGAGCAGGATGTGTGTGAAAGCAACTGATCACGGTCACAGTGATGCAGTATGTAGGGTTGCCATCCCACAGTGTATAGCTGAGTTATTGGCTGTGGTTTCTGCTATGTGGAGTCTGCATGGTTTTCCTGTATCTGTGTGGATTTATCTATGTGCTCTGGTTTTCTCCAATGTCCCAAAAAATGTATCTGTAGTTAAGTTTGCAGAGTGTGTGCGTGTGTGTGTGTGTGCGTGCATGTGTGTGCGTGCGTGTGTGTGTGTGTGTGAGTAAATGTACGTACAAAATAATATCACTTTTTTTATCTGTGAACACACATACAATATTGACAGGCACATACATATTTACTTTTTGGGGGCTGAGTTATGAAGGCAAGCTGTTATGTCTCTGACAGCAGCAGGTTGAAATATGTTAGTGTGTTTTATTTCTTCTTCTTTAAAGTTTGTACCAGTCTGACATCAGAGTGGTACACAAATGACTGTATTTTGTGTGTGGTGGTGAGGAGGCACAATATGTATATGTTTTAGAGTAGCTATTTGAAATGTAGGACTGCAACCATTTGTACCCTCACCATTCTAATAATAAAGAGATACATAGAAGGTAACTTTTTTGAGGTGGTAGTAAGGCAGGCACTGTTTCCATATAGGATTTTTGCAATCTTGCAAGCATTTGTTGTCTTCTCAGTTTACTGTGAACTTCTATTTCAACAGACACAATAATAAAAAGCATATAAAACTGAATATCCTTTCTTGTTCAAACTTTTTGTTAAAAACTTCATTGGATCAAAAGGTTGGAAATGGTTTTAAAATGCAGCTCAGAACATACATATCTCCCATATTTCTGCAGTACTAGCAGGTCCTAGTCTCCCAGCTTAATTTCATTACTTATTCCACAGTTATCACATTACACTTTTAGCCAGTTATGATATGTGGAAAGGATGCAAGAAAAAAGAAATTTGGAAAGAAAGAGTGAATTTCTTTTCTTTGTCATGATTTTTGTTCAGGGTATCAACGAGTCAAAAGGGAAGAAAAAACTTCAAAATGCACCTCAGAACATCTAGAAGTCTATGGGTTCTGGGAGCCTAGTGGCCCCCTACCCCCAACTTAATTCAGTTCTTTCCTGCGCAGTTATTACAGTGCAGTCTGGCTCAGTTAGAATATGTTGAAATAATGCATGAGAAAATTGAATAATAAGGCAAAATGTGTAAAAATGTGGAACAAAAGTAAATTGGATGATGTGGGGAGGCTATGATGGGAGGAACAAGGGGGCACCAAAGAATGTGTGTTGGGGTGGATCAGACTGTAGGAGGGTGTCATGGAACTCTTCACTTAGGATACCATTTTACCTAAGGCTAGCCCTGACATTCAAATACCTCTCACTCCAGAATCATTTACACCCACTATCATCAATAAGGAACATATCCTTATGACATTATCAAACACCAAAAGCACTTCATTAATGGGACCGGACAACATATCTGGGTGTTTAATAAATGACACCATACAGGCTCTCACTAAACCTCTTCTTCAAATTTTAAACATAAGCTTAGCCGCAAGCTGTGTTCCTGAGTCGTGGAACACTGCCATTGTGGTTCTTCTCCAGAACAGTCCTCCAGTGTAGTATCAAGAAAGTTGTAGACCAATAAGCATTAAGAATCTGATCTGTAAAGTTATGGAGAGTATCACAACTGATCTCATGCATGAGGATGTCCAAAATCTCATTAAGCATGACCCCCAGTAATTTGGCTTTGTCAAAGAGAGATCATGCCTATTAAATCTTCTTAACGTTTTTAAGAGAGTCACACAAGCTGTTGACAGTGGTCATGCTGTTTCTTCAGCTTATATCAATCTGGCCAAAGCATTCAGTCCCATATCCCATAATGGAATTATAAGCAAACTATCAGCCTTAAACAAAAAAACATTTTGTGGTAATATGGACACCGAACTGTGTTAAGGAGAGAACCTGTATAGTCTATGGGGAGGTACCTCTTCAAATAGTGCTAAGGTAATCAGTGGAATCCTTGAGGGCTCTGTATTGGATCATCTCCTGTTTGGCATCTACTTCTCCGATCTCAGAATTGATAACCAGAACCTCTTGCTAACCATGTTTGCAAATGACTTCAAACTGTGTGTAACTGTCCCTGTCAGACATCTGTACCCTATAGAAAGAACTTACCTAGTATTAACTATATAACCTATATATAAATTATAACCTGGTGTACAGATAATGGACTTAAATTGAATGCGAAAAAGTGTAGTATTGTTTTATTTGGGAAACAACAATGTCTCACAACATATAGCGTTCATATCACTCCTTTACTAAATGAAAAGGTAGTCATGGATCTGGGCACTTGAGTTGATAGTTCCTTCTCCTTTGATCATCACATGGCAATTGTAGTTAGGAAATCCTTTTACTTAGTACAACTAATAACCAAATGTATTTTATCCAGATCCAAACATGTTATTATTTCCCTATAGTCAGCACTAATTAGCTCCATTATAGAGTACCATGGCCCTTTTGGTATATAACATATTCGGCAGTATCAACAGTCTTAAGAACCTAAGTTACAAGGAGGTACTGAGAGGCTTGTCTCTGTATTTTGTGTCCTATAGACTCCTGCGGGTGATATGTGCCACACTTACCATGCCATTATAGTGGCTCTTGATCTCTTGTATCTCAGTAAGTCTAAGCTCAGCTCAGCTAACACAAGAGCTAGAGAACAGACCCTCCACCAGCAGATAAGCAAACTGTGATGCAGAACCAGATTTATCACCCAGCATCTCCTCTTTCTCTGGAATAAACTTCCTTTGCAGGTGAAACAAAGGCTCTGTTCTTGTTCACGCCCTGACTAACTTTCTCTAGACTATCACCGACCTAACTCTCCAGGTTTCCTATCTTAACCTGTAAATAAATCCTGCAAAAACAGAATTGAACAGAAGTCACCACGATGCTGTAGATGAAAACTATTTATTTGTAAAACGGGCGCTTTCACGTACTGCCAAGGTACGCTTCTTCAGGTTTATACATCAGCTTAATTTCATCCATATTTATACAAAACATCTTACCAATTAAATAATTAAAAATCAATTCATTATATACAGTCAATTAATTAACTAATTAATCATTCAATCATGTTCCTTTTTATCTTGCTTTTTTAAACACACAGTGTATATTAAACAAAGCACAGAACCCAGCTACAACAATGTGTCTATTTAAAAAGGAAATTCTATCGGAACATCTTCCTAATAAAATGAATATATAAAAATGTGCTTAATATTAAATTTAACTATGCATATAGAAGGACATATATATATATATATATACTAAAAACATGTGTCCCAATAACTAAATCATAAAATATATGCATTCTGTGTTGCTTGTCATAAAGATGACAAAATAATAAATTGCTTCAAATTTCATTAAAAAATAATTGTGATACAAATACAAAATATAAAATACGGCTAGCACTGTAAATAAATCCTGTCCACATTTGTAACTATATACTGCTTTTCATTACTCCAGTATAAATGAAATTTGCATACTGCTGTAGATGTGAATGCAACTTGTTTTTTATTGTGTAACACACTTACAGAAATCAAATTGACCTCTGCCGTGATTGTATTAACCATTGCTTGATTCTAAAACCAATTGCTACTGGTAAGAAACTGAAATTCTTTTATCCTGTAAATGTTTTGTAATTTTTGTAACTTTAAAGAAGCTTTTCTCCCTGGGCCTCCACTGAAAATAGGTCTGAGTGCCCAGTCAGAACATCCCAGTAAACAAAAGGCAGTAAATAAATAAATAAATATATGATTGAACATTTATTTATTATTTATTTTTATTTATTTATTTTACATTTGTTGACTGGGCTAGTCTAACTGGATACATGTCCATTTTCAGTAGAGGCCCGGGGAGATAAGCTCCACTACAGATAAATGAAAAACTTAGTAATCAATATACAAAATAAGACTAAGTAAAATATTCATATTAAACAAGCAGATTTCAGGTACATCAACACAAAAAAAAAACAGGAAAAGATGACTAAATAGCAGCATAAATTATATAAAAAAAATAAAATATTACAGGTTAAAACATAGTATTCTGTAAGGATACACAAAAAAAACTTGTAGTGCAAGAATGCTTATACTTTCAATATGCAGTTATAAAACATAGATAAATAGAAAGACTAAGGTCAAGAGAGGAGGCAGGTTAAGTATATACAAAATATAAAAGGAAAAAACAAATATATTCTTCAGTAGGAAATGTAAAGGGAGACTCGGCACAGTGTAGTTTGGGAGGAAATCAGTATTTATAGGTAAAAAAATATATAATAGTTTATGAGTAGTGAGGGATAGGCAGAGCTAAGTTTAATTGGGTGGATAGTAGCCTAGTCAGGTTTAGTACAGGGGCACAACCAGTGTGTTCTAAGGTAGGGTTTTAGTCTATTTTTGAAGAGTGATAGAGAGGGAAGAGAGGAAACGTCGCTGGGGAGAAGATTCCAGGTTTTTCCAACAGCATTAGAGAAGAGAGATTCACCAGCTTTGTTGTTAGGTTTAGAAGTATATAGAATATTTTTGTGTGAGGAACGCAGTGATTTCAGATTTATGTATGGAGTGATGAGGGTAGATAGACTAGGAGTACGGGAAGGTTTATAAAGAGTTTTATGGGCGAGGGTTAGTTGATAGAATTTAATCACGTTTTGTAGTTCAAGCCATCCAAGCTGCTTTATATTTATACAGTGGTAGGTTCTGTAAGGGTTACCTGTTGCAAATCTAGCGATATTATTGTAGGAAGTTTCCAGTTTGCTGAGGTTATTTTTAGAAAGGTTAGTAAAAATAGGTGAGGCATAGAGGAGGGTAGAGATTAGATGAGTATGTGCTATGGTTGTTCTAGCTGTAGGAGAAAGGTAAGATTTAATTCTATAGAGGGAGCAAGTTTTTTGTTGACAGTTTTTATTGTATTGTTGATATGGATGTCAAAGTTCAAATTGTTATCAATGGTGATTCTCAATAGTTTGGTAGATGTGTCGGGTGATATAATGGTGCCATTAGTAGATATAACTGAGAAATCAAGTGGAGAGGACTTGTGGGTTGGATTAAAGAGGAGGAGTTTAGTTTTTTTGGGGTTCAAAAGAAGACAACGTTGTGTAAACCATTGTTCAGCTGTGTTAAATACTTTCTGTGTAAGAGAGAGAAGTTCAGATGTGGATTTGGCTGAGCATATAAGTGTTGAGTCATCAGCATATTTTATGCATGTGGCTTGGGGGATGGCTAGATGAAGGTCATTAATAAATATTGAGAAGAGGAGAGGTCCTAGTATGGACCTTTGAGGGACACCAAGGGTAACTGGTTGGAGGGTAGAAAGAGTCTTATGCCAAATAACTGCCTGTTGTCTTTTATCTAGGTAGGACTGGAACCATTTTATAGAAGGTGCATCAAGTGATAGTGATTCTAGTATGTTGAGGAGAATCTGATGATTGACCATGTCAAATGCTTTAGACAGGTCAATGAATAGTGCTGAAGAAAGGTTATTAAGGTTATGGTTTTTGTTAATGTAATCTATAAAGGAAAGGAGGGCAGTGGTAGCGCTGTGTGAAGGTCTGAAACCATGTTGACAGCTGGAAAGTAAGTTATTTTGGGTTAAGTGGTCAAGTAATTGCCTATGGATACATTTCTCCATGATCTTTGCTAGGGGGAGAGAAGGGCAATAGGATGGTAGTTGGAGAGCTCATTTGAGTTTCCGCCTTTATGAAGGGGAATAATATGAGAGACTTTCCATAGGCTAGGTATGTGACCTTCGGTAATAGTCCTATTGGTCAGAATGGAAACAGGATAAACTATTGTCTATATGTGTAGGATAACATATTCCCTTCAACTAAATTTGGTTGACTGGATTAGTGCCCTCAGATATACCCTGGGGCTAATTGTAATGAGGCAGTGACCTAGAGATGCTCCCAACAATGACAGGAAGTGGCTTTCAGACCACAGAGCTTCCTACACTTTTGGTTCTTTCAATGGATTTGCTCTAACTTTCCTGCTGTGTTCTTTGGCTGGAATACTGCAAACAGTGTAATGGCATTGTACGCCCTTAAAGAGTATTTGATTCTGCAAGCTTGAGGAATGAGGGCAGTGGAATGGCAGTGAATCTAGGGCCAGACTGGTGTTTTAGCCCCACTAGTAGTTCTTTTGGACCCCGGGTTATCTAAAAGTTATCAAAAATGAGCTTGTGGCTTGGTGCATTATTGATTACAGCAAGGGCATTGGATAAAATGGAGAATAGACAGAAAATATTGTTTCAACTTTGTAACTAGAGAAAACAAGGCACAGAAACACGACTGAAAGCAAAAAAGTTTAATAAGGTAAGCACTTTCAAACCAAATACTAGTGCTTCATCAGACCATATAAAAGACTGCATCAGCAAACACTTTTAATACACTCACATTAATTCAAAGTAGCCAATAAAAATCAAGAAAAAGTAAAAACCTGACATCAACTTGTATTATTTAAAGAGACATCATGCTTTTAGTACAGGCTTAAAAGAAACCCTGTCATTTAGTCCTGGGTATTTATCAGCTTGCCATAATATAAACCAATGCAATTCTCTGGTTTCAGTAAAATGTTTAACATCACCACCATGTATATTTTCCAAAACAATTTCAACAACTTGAAATCTAAAACCATATTCATTCCCATGCTCCATACAATGTCTGGCTAGTGCATTCTTAGTGTCGCCATTCCTAATACAATAAAATATGTTCCCTGACTCGTTCCATCAGTGGCCTGTTAGTTTTCCTACATATAAACAGGCACAAGCTGTGTATGTCACCAGATAGAGCAGACAGGGTTGGATCTTTCATGGCTCAAAAGACTAGACACAGATCTCTGCGGAGGAGTCTGTATAAGATTGAGTACAGAGAACGGGCTGTCAGTCGCTCCTGACTGCTAAGAATTTTGAGGCTACTGATCTTTTTAGTTATGGATCTCTGAAGTCTTTATCCATGAATTGTTTGCTCATTTTCTAAACCTAATTTGTCCTACACAAGGTCATTGGAAGCCAAAAAACACTGCTGATAAGCAGCAAGTGTAATGCAGAGAACTATCCTGGATGGGACACCATTCCATTGCAGAGCATGCATACACCCTCATACACATACTATACACATGCCTGCAGCAATGTAGAACATTGTCACTTCAGCCATCAGTATATGTTTGGGATGTAGGAGGAAACTACAGACTACAGAGAAAATCAGCATAAAACAAGGATGACATGCAGACTCTACATAGCAGTCATCAGACGAAAGAATCAAGCTGTGTAAGGAAGCAATGCTAACCATTGCACAACTGCGCTATCCCACCTATGAGTCCATTTTCTCTGAAAATGGGGAGGATGAATATTATGACAACTTAATCAGTCCTTTCTAAAGATGAGTATGAATATTCTTACATAAATCAAAAAAAAAATCTGAAATTCACAACTTTCATCTTTGATTTCAGTTTGAATATAGCTTTAACAGAAACACATTTAATAACTGGAGGTGGTTTCTCAAAATAATGGCTATTACTCAGAAATTGTCTAAGCACAATATGACACTTAAATTGCATCTACCATCCTAACCTACCTTTAACATCACCCCTTATTTTATTTTATTTTTCAGCCTTTACCTCACTATTCACTGTGCACATTATCTGTGTCTCTCTCACAGGACTAAGCATTTTATGGTCTCAGTGACTGCTTGCCAAGTAACTTTCTACGTTCTTTTGTTAGTGAGTATTTAATGCATATAATAGTAAAGCATTGTAGTGTCTGCTTTATTAAATGGTTTTAAAGCTTTGGATTCCCTGTGCATGGTAATTTACTTCCGTTTAAGTATTGAAAGAGCTAGTACAGACTGGGATAATGTTTGTATGTGGATAAGTACCAGTTACAAGGTAGAATGTGTATGCACACATTAAATACATTTGACAGAGTTACTGTCAATGAGAGGTGTTGGCTCTTGATAAATAAACAGGCTGGTTTATAAACTAACAATAAAACTAGGATTTGTTTTATGATTATATCTGGGCTTAAACAGCAGTACTTACAATGTATGTAGTGGGAGGTGAAGCACTTATTCAAGTACACACACATGCAAGTTGAAGCTAAGTGACCTAGCATTAAGTGGACATAAGAAAATTGAATATTACACTGAAGCTCAGTAGCCTAATCAAAAGGTAAAGATGCATGTTGTAAGAAAAGAAGAATGTTTTTGATAGGCAGCAGTGTTTATCATCATTTTCAAGGACACTTTGTATGAATCGGTAGCTGCAGCAAACAGGTTTGTTATGCAACAGCTAATAGAATGCAAAGGTAGTAAACAACAGTATAAACTATAGAAAGAAGACTTGTTTATGTATAAAATAGGCAGATGTAAATAAAAATTGGCATGCAATTCTATATGCAGGCTAAGGATTAAAATTATTTTAATAGTAATCAGTGACTGATTTAAAATTTACAGTCAAATAATTACTTGTTAGATGTTAGAAATGCAATGTGTAAGTACGATTGCCATTTTTTCAAATGCCCAAAGTGGCACTTTTTTTTAGAAATGTGAGATTTTGCAGGAAAAAACATACCCATGGCCAGTGCAAAGGACAGAACCTTACTTTTTTGCCAAAATAAAAGCTTACTCTTGCAGCATTTGAGTTGCTTATGCTGTTTCAATTGTTTTATGGAACTATTAAAGAAAACTTAGGAAACTTTTTTCCCCAGATTCATGATTCTTTAGGTTATTTATTTTTACAGGACACAAGTACCTGAATAGGGACTCTCCTGCACAAAGAGGGACAGGTGGTAACCCGATGTGTACGTTCTGTTTTCTCATTTCAAGATACTTTTTTGTTTTACATGTATGAATTTTTGAAGTACTGAATGCAATGTCTACAATTATACATTTTAAGAGCTCATTTAGAAGTCATTTTTTGTATAAACAGACTGGTATCAATTCAACTCCACCCTAATGAAGACCGTTTCTCGTTTGGTTTAGATTCCCTCTCAAACTGCTTCATGAATAATGAACACAAAAACATGGCCATTACCTTTGTCTTCTTATTGGCACTCTTTCTGCAGTGATTCTCCTTTGTTAAGCCTGACTATGTTTCACTCACGTTTCTTTTCCTTCGTAATTCACATTTAAATGGATCTCACTCACTCTGTAACACAGTTTGCTCTTATTTTCCCTCGCCTTTCTTCACTTTAAATCTTTAATTCCCACACAGTCTTTTTCTTCATCTCTTTCTCCATCATCTGCTCCTCACAGGTATCTTCAGTGCTTCATGAATGTGATTATTTTCTTTTGAAGCTTTCCAGTCACCACATATCAGAACTTTAGTGGCTTTTTCAGTTGTTTGGCTCATTTGTTTTTTTTTTTTTTTTTTATAAAACTTGTCCTTGCTGTCATAGATTATGTTTTCCTCACACTTCATCAACACTTCCTTCTAGATTGTGTCTAGACTGCTGCTAAAAGGTCTTCAGAAGTACAGCCAAACTCAGCCCATCCAAATTCTAGCACTCACGTTTAGGTAGAATATTATTTTAGGAGCAAAGGTGCGGAGAACTTCTTCTTCTTTCTGCTGTTCCTGTTACGGGTCGACACAGCGGATCATCTGTTTCCATTTCTTCCTGTCCTCTGCATCCTGCTCTGTCACAACAACCACCTGCACGTCCTCTCTCACCACATCCATAAACCTTATCTTAGGCCTTCCTCTTTTCCGGTTACCTGGCAGCTTCATCCTTAGCATCTTTTGCCCAATATACTCTGCATCCCTCCTCAGCACATGTCCAAACCAACGTAATCTTGCCTCTCTGGCTTTGTCTCCAAATCTTCTAACCTGGGCTGACCTAATATACTTATTCCTAATCCTATCCACTCTCGTCACACCCAGTGCAAATCTTAACATCTTTAACTCTGCCACGTCCAGCTCTGACTCCTGCCTTTTTGTCAATGCCACTGTCTCCAACCCATATAACATAGCTGGTCTCACTACCCTCTTGTAGACCTTCCCTTTCACTCTTACTGGTACTCGTCTGTCACAAATCACTCCTGACAGTCTTCTCCACCCACTGTATCCTGCCTGTACTCTCTTCTTCACCTCTCTTCCACACTCACCATTACTCTGAACTGTTGGTCCCAAGTATTTAAACTCATCCACCTTCACCACCTCTACTCCCTGCATCCTCACCATTCCTCTATCCTCCCTCTCATTCACACACATATATTCTGTCTTAGTCCTGCTGACCTTCATTCCTCTTCTCTCTAGAGCATATCTCCATCTCTCCAGGGTCTCCTCCACCTGTTCCTTACTCTCACTACAGATCACAATGTCATCTACAAACATCATAGTTCACGGGGAGTCTGATATCATCTGTCAACCTGTACATCACCATTGCAAATAAGAAAGGCTCAGAGCTGATCCTTGATGTAATCCCACCTCCACCTTAAACGCATCCGTCACTCCCACCGCAGACCTCACTGCTGTCACACTACCCTCGTACATATCCTGTACCACTCTTACATACATAGAGAACCATACTGAATAAAGGTCATCTCAATCCATTGAACTATTCTGACTGAGATCAAGTTACAGTAAGGATCAGGAAATTTGCCCTTTCCCCACTGTAATGTGATCTTGGAGTTGGTATATATAATTAGCAGGGGGTGTGGGGGTGCAGGGGAGCTTGCCTCCCTGCAAAAGCAGTTTTTGTGATGTATGCGAGTGCTGTCTTTGTTTTGAGTTTGTTTTGATTGACTGAACGTCGATGATATGGGTTCAACCATATGACATTCAACAATTTGTCATTTCAATAATTTGATAGTTATCCAATTATCTGTGGTATGATCCCAGTTATTCTCATTAGTGGTAAAATATAATTATCGAGCATGAGATGGATAAGGCCAATCTCTAACCAAATGGGATAGGTTAATTTGAGCACAAAAAGGGAAATTGGCGAGTCTTAAAACAGCCTGCAAGGGCAGATAGCCTAGCACTTACCTATGAACCTGTGAATGTGTTTTTTTTCTTTTTTGTTGCCATTTTTATTCTTATGCTGCTCAATAAAGAAGGAGAAGTATAGTTTCCAAGCAATGCAAAGCCAGTTTTCAGTACTCAGCACCTGTAAGGCATATTTGTTAGTATTGGCAGAAATTACTGGCATAATATTGTCACTGCCACCAGGTATAGTCTTGTTAAAGATATTAAAACATTTCAGTAACAGTGGATAATCCTGTAGCTTGATATATATGCCAGGATTGCTAATGAACTCAAAAGGACACGAGTTGGTTTTTAGCCGTACATGAAGTAATGTTTTGCATGACCTTTGGATGACACTTGATTAGACAGCTATATGCAAGGAATCTGATAAAGCTGCTGAACTGTCTCCACTCTGAAATCTACCAAATCCGTATTTTCTGCCACACCTGAGACTTTCATGGTCTGACAAATTTGAGTAGTCACTTCTTCTACCCTGTATTTGGAAACCTGAGGGGACCTGTGGTTCTGCACTTGTTCTATTTGTATAATGCAGATGAGATATTGCTGTTATAGATATGCCTGTACAAAGCTTAGTTGATCTCACTGGCCTGATTACAGGCCTGGATACATCGTCTTCAGGGAGCAGAACATCTATTAAGTACTGCAGTAAATCTGTTGTCATATGAGACCACAATACCTGTGTTAACAAACTTTCAGCACTGGGATTCGACAGTTGGATGGCTGTCACTTTTGTGTGTCATGCATGATGACTATTATCTGCATCGTTCAGTACAGGTGATACAAACAGAAACTCATTAACTGCATCCATACAAGACTCATTTTCTGGAAATATCTGTCCAGAGCACTGGCAGCTTTAGCTTTTTCACCAGTAAGATTAATAAGAAGCTTTCTTGCAAAATAATCTCATACTTAATAATAATAATAACAATAATATTTCATGGAAAAAGGTAGAATAATATTTCCACACTGGCACAATTCCATTTTGATGCTTAATTAACTGCTTTGCATTACTATGTACACTGACATATAGTCAATACATCTCTGTTCTGCAGTATCATTTGAAGACTCATATCACTAATGTGTACACATCTTATAAAGATTCACTGCCTCCCAGTTTATTAAGGTCATTCCTGACATTATGTAATGTTTATGATATAACATACATATATAATCACGGAACCTCTATGACCCGGTGTCTGTTAATACATAAAATGGTTTAATGCTTTAAACACTAAATACTTTCCACTAAAAGATGATATGAAACATAGTCATGAAGCTTCTTTCTCTCCATATCAGTGATAGACAGATAGCTAGCTAGATAGATAGACAGACAAGCAGACAGACATGCCCCTTATTTTACATAGGGAAAAATCACAAAATTCTAGTTTATATATTTTATAGTTGCACTGCTTCTCACTGTGGCTTTTTTTAAACACCTTTATTGAATCATCACTTCTGACACGGGCAAATTTACATTTATGCAAAAGTAATCAAATTGTATTAAATTAACATTAACAAACATTACACTTCACATATAGTGTGTCTTCAGGAAATTTCCAGTACTCTGTAACTTGAATTATGATCATGACATTTTGGTCCAATATTATCAGTGAGCAGGGAAAAATAATTAATTTTGTCACTGATAACAATCATAATTTGGATAAATATTTGCCAATATTTCTTCAGGCAATTTCCATTACCATGTAATATTTAAAGTTCCTTAACCCTCAGAACCTTTCTCCCATTTTATCAGTGAAGATACACACACACACACACACACACACACACAAACATAACAAACAGTGCATTTATGTTGTTCTAAATGTGTGTGTGTGTGTATATATATATATATATATATATATATATATATATATATATATATATATATAAATGCAGATTACATTTTTAATGTTTTGAAACACAAAACATTCAAATTCACGGAGTTTCATCACATCCAACAAAATCCTTAAAACTAGTGAAAAACAACTGAAATAGTGATAGGCAAGCCCCCCCTGCAACCCATATGTCTGGATACTCATATACACCAACTCCCAGATTGCACAGCAGTGGTGAAAAGGAAAAAATTCCCTTACCCCACCGAAAGCAGATCTCAGCAAAAAACAGACACAAACTGCACACAAAGTAAGTTTATGGGTTTATGGCGTATATGTGTTCACTTATACTGATAAAAGTCATTGACCCTCCCCCCAACTACAGACCTCAGCAAAAAAAAAAAAAAAACACAAATTGCATGCAAAAAGTCAATTTATGTTTATGGAGCACGTGTTCACTTATACTGACAAAACACATCAGTCTGCACTTAGCAATTAGTTAAATATTTTTAAGCATCTTTATTAAACTATCACTCACGGACACCGGAACCATAGGGCAAGAGCACCCCACATTCAACAGCCACCCAATATGCTCTGAAACTAATGCCAGACTAGCCATTACATGAAAACATTCAAATTGGCATTTCTGAAGTAACTGCAAGGTCAGGCAGCTGGAGAAAGATGATTTAAGCAATACATTCTCTTTTTCTGTCTGCCAAAGCTCAGTTACTATTGAAAAGCCTTTACGAGTGTTTCAGAAGCATATGGATCAACATATTTTCGTCAAGAGTTTTGGACAAACACAAAAACAACAGGGGACCTGGGATAATTTTTAAACATTACTTATTCATTTAAAATTTTAGCAGAGCAAGTTTTGCATCAACATGCATTTTCTGATTACTAGAAGTCTGAAATTTTAACATCTGGTATTTGTGGCTGACTTGTTATCCTCTGCATATCTCTTAACTTTTGCTTAAGAATTCTGGACAAAGCCAAAATAATGGAGGGGGATAAAAGGCCAAAAAAAAAGGAGCAGATTTTGAATATTACTTATAAACTTAGCTTCTAGAACAACAGGTTTTGCATTAGTATGCATTTTCTGAAGAATACGAAGTGTCAGACTCAAATGTCTCATTATTTATTGTGCACAATTCTCAATGGCCAGAAAACCATAAATTTTACAAAGAACATATCAAAAGTATGACACAAAAAATCCGGACATTCTGTGAAATTCTGGAGAGTTCACAGATATGATCCTGAGTGATTTAGCTAGAAAATCAAGCATGTTATAAGGGACAGGGCAAAAATATGAGGAAAGATCAGGGATGTTTTGCAAAATTCTGGTCTGTTTTTTTATCTTTGTGCTGTTTATCACCCATGTAAATGAGTTGATCTGCTGACCCTTTTCAGCCACAAGCCAAAATCAACAGCAGTAAAGATAACTATTTACAAAAGTACAATAAGACATTACATTCAAGTATATAATTCATACAGTTAGGAGATATGTTTAATTTCCGTAAGTTGCTACAGACCTTTGTATTTATTGCCTTTCACCCACTGAGTACCAGGATAAGATTTGGCTCTCCTATCAAATAAATAGACTGTTGTAGGCAGAACTTGCCATAGAGATACATTTCACTAGTGTGAGACTAACTTCCAGTGTAGTAATCATTTTCTTGCATTTAATTATTCATTCTCTTACACCCACTTTATGCTATTCACGATCATTATGGGCATGGGCAGAGATTTCCTGTCAAGCTATGTGAGTAAGACATAAAAACAGTTTAGATTCACAGATTCATAGATATTTCAGGGCCAGCAAATCTTATGAACATTCATTCTTTGCCAGTATCCTCGCTCAGGCAGCACCTCCTCTTTCCAGGAGGGCCATACCAGTAAAACCCAGAGTAAATTCGTGGATACCCATCCGATTACTACATTTTGTTTAAAGTAAGACAATGACACATTGCTTAACATGTAGGGAACGTTTATTCCAAAGGTTTGAGAGCTGCTGACTTAATAAGCCTGCCTCTTCATTGTGCTGTATTGGTGAAAATGTAGAACCCTGGTTCTAGTATTGGTGGAGATATATTGGACTTGCAGAGATACAGGAGATTCAGCGCAACTGGGTCTCTAATGATGCAGCTCAAACTTAATGCTAAAAAAAATGTAATATCACTTTTGGTAGACAACCCCTCCCCTCATCACACTGTACATCCAATGTTATGAGAAGTGACTTCAGTGTTTGTATTATCAAGAGAGAGAGGGATTTAAATTTTGTTTTTTAATTGGAGAAGGATTTGGGGAAAAAGCAGAAGTTTTTTTTTTAGGGCTGAACATGAGTTGTGAGCTACAAAACTATGTATCTTCCCTCAAAAGTCTTTAAGATACTAAATAAAGGGGAAAAGCTTCCAGCATATCTTCATGTCTCAGGGACTTTAGGCCTGTTATCTTTTTAGTTAGGACCTTTAGGGTCTTACCAATTGTTTGATATGATTAATGAGATACACCCCAAAGGTGACATTGTACTCAATAACTGTCCGATCAATACTGAGTATAAGGGAGTGATTACCTCTTTAGGCCATGATGATATTCCTTTGGCAATTAGATAAGCTATATAAAAGGATTTCCTGACAACTGCTGCCACAAGATGGTTACAAAAAAGGGAGCTATCAGCCCACACATCTAGCTCCCTGACAGATTTTTCATTTTGTAGTTGTGAGATGTATGGTGAGGGGACGGGTTGTCTACCAAAACTGATACTACATTTTTTAGCATTTAGTTTGAGCTTGTTTTAGTACAACAAGGTATTAGTAGGGAGAAATCATTCAGAAGTCATTAGGTGTCACATTATGAAACAATAGCCTCCAGTTTGCAGTCACCTGCAAACATTGTTAGCCAGAGGTCCTGGCTCTCAACTTGGAGATCAGAGAAGTAAATACCAAAAAGGAAATTTTCCAACACTGATCCCTGAGGGGATACCACTGATCGCATTCATACTTACTGATGAGGCACCAGCAAATTGCACTGTGTTGTCTCTGTATTTCAGTCAGTTTGTTACCCGTTATATTTATTTATTTATTAACGTGATTACAGGGAAAGTCTGACTGAGTAGGAGCCCATTTTCATAGGATGCATGGCTAGAAAACCTCCAAAGTATTACAAAATATTTTAAGAACAATATTTTTGCAGTCTTTAAACATAATACAAAAAACAAATACAGTTTAAATAATTATACCAAATTAGACATAATATGAAAACATTGGTTGAGAATAGGTACATGTTATATGACAATGATTTAATAGTTTGATAAATTTTAACCAGTTTATACAGAAATTAAAGGTAGGTTAGACTAATACAAACAGGAACTGCAATACAAAGTGAGAGAAAAGTTGGCTTGTGATATATTTAGAGAGAAAGCCAGGGAAGAGAAATTGATAGAACCAAGGAAGTGAGTGAAGCAGGGAGATTAGGGAGTTGTAAGGTTTAAAAAGGTGTTTGTCCACATTTAGGGAAATACTTTATCCTAGTGATGAGCAAGAACAGAGCCAGCTTTGGGCTAGAAAGTCTTTCAAAATGGTTTTGAAGGATGGGAGGGAGGGTATTGGCCTGATGAATAGAGATAAGGAGTTCCAGGCCTTAGCAACATGCTACAAGTACAGACAATGCCCAGCAGATTTGATAAGTTTGTGGACACAGAAGTGTTACTCACTGGATCTTAATGACTGACTAGAAACATACTTGTGTAGAATGTTACTTAGTGCTGGACAAGCAGATGGATTCTGGATAATTTTGTAGGTCATAAGAAGCTGTGTTTACCTTAGTTGATGGGTAGTCCTAACCAATTTAGGCTTTTTAGTGCTATATAATGGGGGAGGGCGGTTGAAAAGAGTGCTTTCCTGCAAATTTAGCAACTTTGTGATAGCATTGTTCAGGTATTAATTTTCATGATGCCTGAAGGTTAGTAAGGATGGAGATAAGTAATGCAAGTGTAGCTTTAGTCGTGTCAGTGAAAATGTTTTTGGCTCTATAAAGCATCCCTGGATTTTGATGAGTTTTTCTTATGCCATTTTGTATATGCAGGTCAAATTTAAGATTAACATCCACTATCATCCCAAATAATTTGCTATGAGAAGTGACTTCAATGGTTGTACTATCAAGAGAGAGGACTTTAAATTTTGTTTTTTAATGGGAGAAGGATTTGAGGCTTTTGAATCATGGAAGGGGTGGGCTGAGCGAGACCTATTTAGGACATTTTGAAGTAGAGGTTTTTAGGGTTGTGTTTACCATTATTCTGAAAGTTATTATAGTATAGTTTTTTTGCCTTCATTAATTTGCTTTTTAGTACAATTGTGAAGTCTTCTGAAGTTTTCAAGATATTGTGGAGTTTTATATTTTTGCCATTCTTTCCATGCTTTGTCTCTATCCTGCTTTAGCATCATACTCTTTTTGAATAGCCAAATTGCATTATTTGTTTCTAGTCTCTTCCTTCTAGGAGGTTCAAGGTTATTTAGGATATTCATGAAAGTTGTATTCAATTCATTTACCGCATCATCTAAGAGGAGAATTTTTAGGAAGTTTCAGTTAATACATGACAGGTTAGTAATGAACATATCTGAGTTAAACTTGTAAACCAAATAAGTTCACACTAGATGTAAGGGAGTTAGAATTTATGCCCAACTGATTGACATTCACATCACATAGTAGTATTATTTCTTGTGGAAATGCTGTGGCTATCCAATGTGGGATATCTTCCAGTACAGCTGTATTCTATTCAAGAGGGATGTAAAGAAAAAGTAATATGTATTTGTTAATAATTGTTTAATTTCAGGAAAGTAATAAGAAGCTCTGCTGAACTGAATTTTGGTATTGGTTTGTTGTAAGGGGAAATGTGGTAGTTCCCAATTTTGTTTTGTTTTGAGTTGAAATGGAGTTAATCGGTCTATATTTGGAGTAAAGGTAAGGGGTGTTATTAAATAGGCTTGGTGCAATATGTGTGGAGAGTATTATCTTAACACATATGATGTCACTTTTTAAAGCAATTGGCTTTTGTATGATGCTAGCATGGGGAATGGTACTGAAGACTTCAAAAGTTCAAGATACATACCCTACATGCACTGCATGGCCACCATCTACAGCCTCTGTACTCCTTTTGAAGAAGGTTAAATAGACAGGATCTACCCTTCACAAAGCCAGACTATTGGGGATCAATTCAGAAAAGAATCTTAATATCATTGTTTAGTTATAATACACCCCATGGTTTTGCAGATGAGGTTTGTAAGGCCAATGGGACTTTATCTACCCAGGTCAGTTGTAAGGCCACTTTCTGACATCAGAAAGGTGATTAACAAGCTTTTATTAAGTACCTCTTACTATCATTAAGTTCTAGTCACACACTAAAGCACCAACAGCTATCAGAGTTAACCACAAAAGAAATGTGGGGGAACTCTTTTAGACACTTCATTTGGACGTTTTTATTTTTATGAATGAAGTCTTTAACAGCTTCCCACCACTCTGCTGTGGTGGTTTCACTCAGTGTGGTAGGGGTAAGTGTGTTACAGCAGCACTACATTTTTCTCTGTAACATTTGAATATATGGCTCCTGGATCACATACCATACTGGTGTAACATTAGCTTAATTTGTATATTTCTATGAAATTTCTGTGCAGTAATTCCAAATGTAACACACATCTATACTTTATACATCTTGTGTCACAGATATGAGTCTGTTATGGCAGTAGACAGCTAAAAAAAACTGCCCTTTTAGATCACTAAGTGCCACTTTTGACTTTTGCCCCCAGCCCCCCAGCTTTCAGCATCTTCTGGCACCATTGTTATCACTTAAAAAACAGTCACACATGCATTAATAGATGTCACAAAAGGAAATATTGCCAGCCTAGCTATCTGGAATTTTGTAAATAATTATATGTCATTTGTGAATATTAATATGATTTATATAGAAGTGTGACAGAAGGAAATACTGCCAACACAGTTGTCTGGAATTTTATAAATGGTTATGTGTCATTTGTGAATATCAACATGATTCATATGGTTGTGTTACAAATGTATTAGAACTGTATGTCATATAAGATGGTTTGTACAAACATGCGTGCTGAAGAGATATATTGTAGAGTACTCAGCTTAAAGATGTATCCACAGTGTGCCCTAGTGGAAAAGAGCACAAATGTATAGAAACTATTGTAACTGTAAATGTATATGTTTTAACAGAGGGAACCGGCACATAGAAGGTTAACTTGTAAAACTTCAGAAAAAAAAAGTTGAAATTAAAGTATTTTATAACCACATAATAAAAGAGATGTTATCTTTCAGGTTCAGTGCAACAGGAGACAGAAGTTATTTGTATTGTCTTTAATTGTGGAGGAATGTAAATTATTTTACGACTTCCATTTGCCAAAAGATCTAAGGTCTATGTGTTTTTACAGGTAGATGTTAAATCAATGGTTTAGCATGGGAACTAAAGTCAGATGACAAGAAGTGATATCATCCTACAAGTATCCCAGCAGCAATATTTGAGATATTAATTTAACAACTCTCAGAGAGAGAATGGTCATTCTGTATTTGTCTTAGAGCTGACAACAACATCAGCTAGAAGATCCACTCACCACACTTGCCTTGCTGTAATAGTAAGTTTCTAGGGTACAGTAATTTCTCTTAGATACAGTTAGAAATATAGTGAAGTATAGCTTAGATGTTTTCTTTATTTATTTGAGACTGTCTACAATGTTGTTTTAAATATTTCCTGTGATTCTGAAGTAACTGTGATTGTTTACTGAGTATTTTCTTGTTCTTTTATTATTATTAAATATATTTAAACCTTTCAACTGTGGCTGGCTGTCTAGAGATATTTAAGCTCTTAGAGTATTTGCATATCTATTTAGTGGCACTGTGCAGGCCACTCCTAATAACCTTGCTCTTGGTCAAACTACCAATTGTATTAACAGTAGCATTACACAGTAAGATTGGACACCCTTTGCTAAAAGCCTTAAAGTAGCTGATATGTAGTGGCTGGTGGCAGTAAAAACTACCTTATAGTCTGGGCAGAAGGGGGAATAGCTAGTAAACCTGTGCCAGCCTTTCTCAGGTGTGTGTGTGTAAATTAAATCTCAAAGAGTGTGCATGTCAGCTACTCAGGCAGGGGCACGAAGCACTGGTTGGACATAAGAGAGTGTTGAAGGTCTTGGTTTGGCCACTCAGCTGAGATGTCAACTCTATAGCTATGCCATTGGTGAGTCTTATTGAGGATCTGGAGAAAGATGTATAAACCAGCCCCAGACCAACTGTAGTCTCAGTGTGTTGTTAAGGGAAATTTCACTTTACTGTATGTGTACTCCTCCCAGTGTGTCCATTCCCCACTATTGCCAGGGGTGAGGATTGAGGTTCCTTGATTACTGGGCCAGTGGTGGGGCATCATATATTAATTGGTTGGCAGTGGTAGGATATCCACATATTAGGATACAGTGGTGTGGATATTAAACTCCTGTAGCCTGTAAATAGCAGTCACTTAGGAAGGTGTTTGTACTCTCAGTCAGCCACACAGTGAACAGTCAGAGTTTCATATTACAACAGTTTTATTTTTTTGTTAGATTAGTTAGTCAGGGAGAGCAGGCAAGAATGTCAGCAGAGGAGTATGGCAAGCTAACGAGGATCCAGTTGGCTGAAATGTGCCAAGACAAAGGACTGATGCATGCCAACCTGACTAAAGCAGAGATGATTGCAGCTTTAGCCACAGCTGCATCACAGACCAGTAACCAGGAGGACAATCAGACTGACCTTGAAGATGTACAACTCTCAGGAAATGGAAGGCTCAACCTTTCCACAGATGACTTGAAAATCTGCCTGGAGTTAGAGACTTGAACTGGAGGCCAAACATTTGGAAATAGAATCAACAGAGAGACAGAGATCTGGAGGCTAAGGTAAGTGAGAAACTGTGATGTCTGGAAGCTGAGGAGAATTAGAGGTAGAGGCAACATGAGAAGGAGATACTGACTCTTCACCAGGGTCATGGAGGCAATGGGGAAGGGAGTAACTGAACCTCAGAAGTGTCGAAAACCTTTCCGGTCCAAACGTCAAGGACTGATACTAAAAAATGCAACAAGCTGATTTTAAAGCCAATAATATTATTGGCTTTAAAATCAGCTTGTTGCATTTTTTAGTATCAGTCCTTGACGTTTGGACCGGAAAGGTTTTCGACACATCTCTTCCTGGTTATTTGCGATTTTACTGGTTCGTTGAACCTCAGAAGTAACAAAAGTCAGCAAATTTCTTCCACAATTTACAGAGGGGGATAATTTTGATAGTTTCATTCATATGTTTGAAAGTGTTATGTAAACATTATAAAGTTGACCAAGGGCTCTGGGTATGTTTCCTGACCCCCTTACTCCATGGTAAAGTTGTAACTGCTATTTCTAAATTGTCTGATACTGAGTGCTTAAATTATAATACTGTTAAAAATTGTCTATTAGAGTGTTTTAAGCTAACACCTGAAGCTTATAGGAAAAAGTTTTGTGAGCATAGACGCAAGGCAGATGAAAGTGTGTGTGAATATACTGCTGAGTTAAGCACTTATTTTCATAGGTGGGTGAGTGGGTGTCAGGTCATCACTTTTGAAAGGCTAGCAGACCTTTTGGTGTGGGAACAAGCCCTTAGCACTTTGCCTGAGGACATGAGAATCTGGTTAGCTGATAGGAAATGTAATATGCCAGATGGGTTGGGGAAAAAGGAAGACCTATACCTAGCAAACAGGGCATCATTGCACAGGAAAGGGCTATCCAGTGCTGCTCATGGGTCTAAGGGAACCCATGGTGGGCAGCCCAGACTGCTCCAACAGAGTCTGCCAATAGCAGCGGAAGCCACTAGTCCAGGTACATGTCCAAGACCAAGGGTTAAATGTTTTAAATGCAACCAATGGGGCTCTGTAGCATATAGATGTCCACAGAGGCAAGGTGGGGAACAAAAGGAGGGAGAACCAGTAAGTGGGAATGACAGAATGCCAGTGGTAAGTTGCCTATAGTCAACAAGGGTACCAAACTACTACAAGAGATTATATCCTATCTTGGTAAATAGGAAACAGGCCACTGCTAATAGAGACACAGCCTCTGACCCAACCATTGTAAAGCCTGCAATGGTTAAAGAGGGACACTACTTGCTTGGGCAGTCTACTCCAGTAAGAGCTTTAGGAGGGACCTCATTCCAAATACCTTTGGCTAGGGTTCACCTTGCCTGGGAGAGTAGAAAAGGAAGCCAGCAAGTAGGTGTGTTTGTGGATATGTCTTGATAGGGAATGATTTTGATAATGCAGTACCTTGTGTGCATACTGTGACATGCAGTCAGGCTTGGAGACAAGCATGTGGGTCTGGAAGCCTGGGGGGGGGGACCAAACAGACCACAGACTTGAAGCCAGGACTGGTGTGGTGGTTACTTCAGGGAGGGAGCTACCTTGTAGCAGTGAGACTGAGGGTGAGCCACGGCTGCTTGTGGGTACTGATGTTCTCTTGGACAGAGTGACTGCAAGGGCAGAGGTGAATAGTAGTACCCAGGCTGACAGCGAGACACCACTGTCAGAGAATACAAGACTTCCTGTGAAAGGGGAGCTGGGAAGGGTTACAAAGACAGAGTTTGGACAGGCTCAGGTCTCAGACCCTACATTACAAGGCCTGAAGGAGGTAGCTTGTGAGGCACTTGATTCTCAAGGGAAGGAGAAAAATGGTTACTGTATCGAGAGTGGACCCCTGAGGGAGGGCTAGAGGGCAACAGAATACAGTAGTTGCAAGTGCCCAGAGCCTACTGTCTGGCACTTCTAGCCATAGCCGATGATGTTCCCTTTGCAGGTCAAGTATACAAAGAGACATATTATGCAGAACTTTTATTGGCCTGGGATTTCCAGAGATGTAACAGGGTACTGCAGGACCTGTGAGCAGTGCCAAAAGGTGGGCAAGGCAGGAGACAAGATGAAAGCTCCTTTATTGCCTTTGCCTGTGATTGAGGAGCCATTCTAAAGGGTAGCTAGGGATATTGTGGGGCCTCTGAGTACCCCAAGTTCCACAGAGAAGAAGTATATCCTTGTGGAAGTAGATTATGCTACCAGATACCCTGAGGCGTTAGCTCTGTCCTCCATTTCCGCAGAAAAGGTGACAAATGCTTTGTTAGAGATTTTCAGCAGGGTAGGTTTCCTAAAAAAAAATACTGACTGACAGAGCTGCCAATTTCATGTCAGACCTTCTGGCTTGTCTGTGGGAGCACTGGGGGGGTGAAGCACCTAAAGACCAGCCCCTACCAACCCCCAGACTAACGGTCTGGTGGAGAGGTTAAACTCTACACTAAAGACCATGCTATGGATATTTGCAAACCAGTTCAAGAGGGAGTGGGACAAATATTTGCCCCATCTGTTGTTTTCTTACAGAGAGGTGCCCCAGGAATCCACAGGTTTTTCACCTTTTGAGTTGCTGTATGGGCACAGAGAGAGTGGATCTCTAGACTTGATTTGAGATGAATAGGAGGGTGAGTGTGAATCCCACAAGGAGTCTGTTGTGGCATATGTTCTAAATCTCAGGTCAAGGCACAGGGAGCTCATGGGCTTGGCCTAGAACTTGGCAGAAGCTCAACAGAAGAAAAAGGTCTGGGATGACAGGAATGTTCAAGCAAGAGAGTATGCTGTGAGGCAGCTGGTAATGGTTCTCATTCCTGTCAGAATTAACAAGCTGCAGGCAGCCTGGGAGGGACCCTACAAGGTAGTAAGGAAGGTCAGTGATGTTAACTACATGGTAGAACTACTAAGCAAGAGGCAGGGGCACAAACTGTACTGTGTTAACAGGATGAAACTTTACCATGATAGGGAGGCCCTGGTGCTAAGTATTTGCAGTGCAAGGCAGGAAGACTCTGAAGGGGATCTATGACTACAGGGAGCCAGTCAGCCAAATCCCAAATTACTATGGTGGAGCCTAGGATTACAGGCATATGATAGGACAATGTAGCACTGTACTGGGCTCAGCAATGCCAATGCAGCTGGAATCGCAAGACAGGATATGGGGTAGTGTATTCCCAGATAGGCTCACCCTCTCAAGCAATGTTTCTCAAGGGTCACTTGAAAAACTAGCTTGAGTTTTCAAAGGGGGGGGGGGTGTCACAAAATGAAATATTGTCAGTCTAGCTATCTGGAATTTTGTAAATAATTATGTCATTTGTGAATATTAATATGATTTATATAGAAGTGTGACAGAGGGAGATACTGCCAGCATAGCTGTCTGGAATTTTGTAAATAATTATATGTCATTTGTGAATATCAACATTATTCATATGCTTGTGTTACAAATGTATTAGAACTGTATGCCATATAAGATGATTTGTACAGGCATATGTGCTGAAGAGATATGTTGTAGAGTACTCAGCTTAATGATGTATCCACAGTGTACCCTACTGGAAAAGAGCATAAATATATATACACTATTGTAACTTTGTAAATGTATATGTTTTAATAGTGGGAACTGGCACATAGAAGTTTAACTTGCAAAACGTCAGACAAAATATTAAACTATTTTATAACCAAGTAATAAAACAGATGTTATCTTTCAGTTTCAGTGCAACAGGGGACATAATGTCAAGAACTAAAAGTTTTTTGTATTGTCTTTAAATGTGGAGGAATGTAAATTATTTTACGACTTGCACCATTTGCCAAAATATCTAAGGTCTATGTGTTTTTGCAGGTACATGCTAAAATCAGTGGTTTAGCATGGGAACTAAAGTCAGATGACAAGAAGTGATGTCATCTTGCAAGCATCCCAGCAGCAATATTTGAGACATTAATTTAAGAACTCTCTGAGAGAGAGACTGGACATTCTGTATTTGTCTTTGACCTGACAACAATATCAGCTAGAAGATCCATTCACCACACTTGTCATGCTGTAGTAGTAAGTCTCTAGGGTACAGTAATTTCTCTTAGATACAGTTAGGAATATAGTGAAGTATAGCTTAGATATTTTCTTTATTTATCTGAGATTCTCCTGCAATGTTGTTTTAAATATTTCCTGTGATTTTGAACTCCTAAGTAACTGTGATTGCTTACTGAGTATGTTCTTGTGCTTTTATTATTTATTATTAAATATGTTTAAACCTTTCAGTTGTGGCTGGTCTGTCTAGAGGGGTATGTAGCATTTCATCTAAAACTCATTTCATTGACAAGTAGTACTTTAACACAATTGAAAGGTATATGTCCTTTTCCCCACTGTAGTCCGATCCTGGTGTTAGTATATATTAAGGGGGGGTTGGGGGGGCATAGCCCCTCACATTAGTGGGTGTGGGGAGTGTAGCTCCCCACCTAGTTGTCTTTTACCAAATAATGTAAAACAAAATCAGACTACATAAGACCAAAATAAATGGGGGGGGCTATGCCCCCACACACCCCAATGTGGGGGGCTGTGCCCCCCACACTCCCCCTTAATATATATACTAACACCAGGATCACACTACAGTGAGGAAATGGACATATACCTTTGACTTGCCTTATTGTACTGCTTGCCAGTGAAATGAGTTTTAGGTGAAATGAGTTTTAGGTGAAATGAACTTTAGATGATTTGGTTTCGGTGAAATGAGTTTAGGTAAAATGAGTTTTAGGTGAAGTGATACTTACCCGTCTAGAGATATTTAAGCTCTTAGAGTACTTGCAAATCTATTTGGTGATACTGTACAAGCCACACCTAATAGCCTTGCTCTTGGTCAAACTACCATTTGGATTAATACTAACATTACACAGTAAGTTGCTAAGGGTCTTAAAGCATCTGATAAGCAGTGGCTGGTGGCAGTAAAAACTACCTTATAGTCTGGGCAGAAGGGGGTATAGCAAGTAAACGTGTGCCTGCCTTTCCCAGGTGTGTGTGTGTGTGTGTGTGTGTGTAAATATATCTCAAAAAGTGTGTGTGTCAGCTACTTGGGCAGGGACACGAGGCACTGGTCAGACAGAGAGGGTGCTGGAGGTCTTGGCCTGGCCACTCAGCTGAGATCTCAACTCTGTAGCTATGCCAGTGAGGAGTCTTATTGGGGATCTGGAGAAAGAGAGATAAACCAGCCCCAGACTGACTGTGGTCTCTTAAGGGAAATTGCACTTTACTTTGTGTGTACTTGTCATCCTCCCAGTGTGTACATCTCCCACTGTTGCCAGTGGTGAGGATTGAGGCTTTTGATTACTGGGCCAGTGGTGGGGTGTCACATAGAAAAGAAAACATATTATATTAACATTTTTAATGTTCATGTATTATACATTATCTGTGCTTTCTTTCTTATTAACAGTTAGCATTCACTCTAACATTGCATAAATTGTTCAAGTCCTGTTTTTCCTTAAACCTCACTCCTCTACCTGAACATTATTCTGCATGTGCTTTTCCCATAAGATTCTATTTATTTCTATGTAATTTATTCCTTCCCCTTTCCTAAAGATCCCACCTCTGGTTCTTTTATCTCCTTTACAATAGCCAGTACTTCAACTACTGCTGGTTTATACATTGATTTTCCTTTCCTAGTAATTTCTTTTTTGACATCCAATAGCATTAAACTTATTAAGTCTTACTATGTTTAGGTAATTCAGAACATGTGTCCCATCTCAAAAAGAATCATTACATCAGCTACAGTTATTTGCTATCCCAACATTTCTGAAAGACTAGGACTTTTTTTAAAATCTGACAACTTAACTTTTACACAACCAAAAAAATGTTCCAGTTACTTCTGTCTTTCCCAATACATTTCCAGCATTTTCTATCGACCCAAAGATTAATTCTTTGAAGTCCGATTGGGGAATAAAAATACCTAAGCAAACTTCCAAGCAAAAATCATAAAATGTCTGGGACTTTCTTTTGTGTAAACTTACATATCTATCTATATCTGTGTGTGTGTGTGTGTTTGCGCGTGTGTGTGTGTCCAGATGTTTGTGCGCACACACACACACACACACACACACGCTCACACACACGCTCACACACACACACACACACACACACACACACACACAAATATTACATGTTTTATAAGACTATCTTGTGTGCTTTCAAGGCAATTTTCATTATTGTGTGATACACACTATAAAATCAAGACATCTCTATATTACTATGTGAAAAAAAGCAAAAATCTATATTCACCCCCTGGGAAATAAAAGGTCAGCCAGACATTTTATAACTAAATGGCTCCCAGTACCAGATAATATGGAACAGAGTGAATAAACATCTGTTTTATGTACCACTGAACAAATGAGCACATCCATGATGTACATGCACACACACACAACACACAGGCACACACACAAATTCTATACAACACATAAATGTATATGACTGCATATATGTATGTATGACCAGTCACATGTGTGTGTGCATGCAAGCGCACACACATACATGTTTTAGTTTGTAGGTCTGTGGTCATGCACAGAGGTACTCAGTAGTACATAAAGAGTGGGAGTTCTCATGGGAAATACATGAAAGAAACAAGTGAATATCTTTCACCACTGAAATATGCCACAAAAGCAGCCCACAATCCAAAGTCAAAGACCAAGTATCATACCAAATAAATCATATTAGCCAGTTTTTACTACAGGTTTCCATTTAAACCAAAAAGACAAAATTTCTGATATAAAAGGTAATTATTCTATGTTAAAAAATGCAGTCTCCAACAACTGTTTCAACATGATATCTGAAGGATAAACTGCTTGTATCTAGAATACACGACAGTAGGCAGTATAACCTAGGGAACATTACTACTCATAGTGAAACACAAGCCAGCTCCACTAGCAGAGAGGGTTAAAGTCCTGATTATGATCCAGGTGACAAAGTTTAATAGGGGTACAGGTGCCTGCTAAAGCTGACATGAGGTGAAGAGGAATAATGAAGCTCAGCATGCTCACCTCTCTTGAAGGGTGAGAGATGGGAGGCATGTTTCTGGGTATACTCCCCATGACTGAATGCCAGGTAAAGACTGGGGAATTGCATGGCTGGGTACTATCTGCAAGTAAATAAGCAGGGCAAGTGATTACATCATGTAGATTATAGTGGCCCACTGCACTCCAACAACTTGGATGCTATGGACAGGTGCATGGTGAAGGTAGAGCTTAGTTCAAAATCTGATTACCTGCTGTGCAAATGATGGCTTACTCCAGGGAAGAATGAGCCATAAGGCACCTACCCCATGGAACAAATGGGTTTATTATTGAATGGGAGAGACAGGCTAAGTGACCAATCAAGGGAAGAGATGGGTTCCAAGCCAAAAGGAAATATGAGTGAAGCACGAGCCACTAAAAACAACTATGAAAAGTGTTTTTTTTTTTTTTTTTTTTGTTTTTCAGGGACAGGCCACTCTGCACCCCACATCCCACTATATAATATATACAAACTCTTAAGATTGCATTGACTCAGATAAAGGACAATGTGCACTTTAATGTGCTTTTTTTCTGTTCAACTCTTTCTCCCTGCAGTATATTCCCACCACAAAGATCAGAATTGTAGGAGCTTAGTAAAAACAGTACACAGACAAAATATGGCTGAGACACAGGCAACACAATTTGAGGGGCTGCCTTATGAGCATTCATGGGTAAATCAATCAAAACTACTACTACTGAAATATATTTAATATTGGTATATAGCAACAATAAAAACTATGCTCCTTTGAAAAGATGAAAAGAAAAAAAATTAAAAGGTTACTTTCCCATCTTTAGAAATCAGAAATCTGTCTGAGGTCCACTGGAAAATCTAACATTAAGAATAAGCTGAGAATGCATTCCTATCCCTCTCCTCTGGAATAAATAAGAAGGCAATGCCTTGTCTCTCCTCTCATCATCTACATCAGATCCAGAAAGTGAGCAAGACGTTAATCAAACTCAGGAGTGGCAAGGAAAATAAAAGTTGTGACATTCCAAATTTGTCATTTCTGTGAAGAAAAGCTAGGTAGGAAACATTATCCAGACACCAATGTATGCTAAAAAAACACATTGGTGAAAAAATATTTCTATCAAGAGGTAGAAAAAATTAATTTCACACACATAACCAAGAATGAGAACTCATAAACAATACATCATCTCATCTACTTAACTGAATATTGTCAATCTTATTTATCCCTTTTCTTCTTTACCTGCTAACCATAGAAATATAGACAATAATGCAAATCTGAGTTAAGTATTCCAGAACACAAAGTCGTTTGATAAATATGGAAAGTTTGAGAAAGTTGAGTAATAGCAAATTACCAAATATGGAAAATGCAGTAAAAGCTGAAAAAATGAGTAGAAACATTGATATGTGGGAGGTTGGTATAATGGTTAAGGTGCTTACCTTATAAACACAAGGTACAGGGTTTGATTCTTACATGATGTAATTGGCTAGGCTTAAAATGGCTCACAAGGGCAGTTAGCCTAGTACTGAGTTATAAGACATTTGCAGAATAATGAATTTGTTTCATTTTCTATTAATGAATAAAAGGGATAACACAGTGGTAAATTTGTTGGTGATAAAGTGACTAAAGGTGGGATAATATATGCTGTACATATCATTGACTTGTGAAGATTTATTTTGATATATATAAGTCTTTGTATGTTATATGTGACAACTGTGATTCTAACAGCACCCAAGGTCTAACTGTATGCTTTCATTTATTTGTTCGTCGTAGTAAACTAAAATAAATCTGTTTGATTTATGATTCTGGTGTGTCAAAAATATACCTTTGTATGATGTCCTTGCACTAAATGATTATCAGTCTCCAGAACTAAGGAACTAAGGCATTCAATGTTGTCTCAAAGAAGTATGTTGTCACATAAAGGGAAATAAAGTGCCTGGATAAGTCCAAAAGTTAAATTCTAGCTTTAGTTATCCATGATTCACTTAACATAAAGTTCAAACTGTGTTATAGTATGATTGTGAGTGTGGTTCACAGTCATTGGCCCATGTGTGCAGGGAGTACATGCACAAGTTGGAGACACAAAAACATTGCAGGATTAATAATCCAATGTTGCACAAGTGTGCAAGCTTGCAAAAGCCACATGAAAAGTTATAGGTAAATGACTGATGACTGCTTAATAACATTCAAATGAGGGAAAGTATGCAAATGCTACACTGATTATATGCTAATAGGGTTGCCACCTTTTCAATTCTCCAAAGTGGAACAAAAGTGGTGTGGCCAAACATGACATCACAGTGGGTAAGACTGAATTGTAATGACTATTGAGAAAGATACATCAATCAAGCAAAGGGTCCGGGAACTGCTAGTCCCCCAGAAGCCATGAAGTTCTAGATGATCTGTAATGCATTTTTGCTCTACTTTCCAACCTTTTAGACTCACAGCATAAACCACTGATTGCCACAATATGTTGCTAGCAGTGGTCAGAGAAGGCTCTAAGGTCAACAGAGACCAGGCTGAAGACCTGGAAGTTGACTGGAGAGAAAGCACAACAGTTTAAGGAATTACTTAGGGCTCTAGCACTCCAAGAAGAGGAGAAAATAGGTGGAGTGGAAGAAGAAGAATGGCAGAGCCTCAAAACAGCATGTGTGAGGACTGCAGAACAGATATGTGGCCGAGCCAGGTATGGAAATAAGGTACATAAGGAAGGATAGTGGCAGAATGCAGAAGACCAGGAAGTCATCAAAAGAAAAAAGTAGTACAGAAAAAAGTGTGAGATACAAAAGATGGACCAGGCTAGTAAGGAATACTGGTTGGCTAACAAAAAATCTAAGATAGGAGTTGCAATAGCAAAGAATAGGGCATCAGAGGATCTCTGCCAGCTTCTGGAAAGTTACTCAGTAGTGGCACAAAGAAACTATATCAGGTTGCAAGGCAAAGACAGAAAGATAAAGAAGATAATTCAGACATACTTCATAAGAGATGTGAGCAATAACCTGCTCACCAGCCCACAGGACATCAAAGGCAGATGGAAGAAGTATTTCCAGCAGCTTCAAATGAAGAAAACCCCACAGAAGTTGTACTGCCCCAAACACAGTCTATGATGATAGAAGAAGAGCTCAACAAAAAAGTAAGAAAAGCACTAAGGAAAATGAAGTCAGGGAAAGCAGCAGGCTCACCATACCTCCCAACTACACAGATTTTCGCAGAATGTTCAGATGTTTCCCTCATATTTTTCATCTGTTTTTCATAAAATTTGTGGTTTTCTGGCAAATTAGTGACAAATCACTAACGACTGACGTTAGAAAATAATGGCAAATATTTGAGTTTTAGACTTCATACCCTTCAGAAAATTCATGCTAATACAAAATCTATTATTCTATCAACTTTCTAATTTTATAAGAGCAGTATTTAAAAATTGTCCCTATTTTGGGGCCTTTGTCCCACTTTTATCTATGTCTTTGTCTAGATTTCTTGCTCCAAGTGGTTGAGAGGTATGAATGAGGTTACAGCAGATGTGGTAAAATGCTGAGTGAGATGGGGAGAAATAGCTTCAGAGGGCACTAATATCAGAGTGGAGAGAAAGGCATAACCCAAATGACTGCAGAATAAGCATACTGATGCCAGTATACAAGAACAAAGGGGGCATCTACAACTGTGGGCAGTACAGATGTATCAAACTCCTGTCACATTGCATGAACGCTCTGGAAGGTGTGACTAATTAAACAGATATGCAGAGTAGTAGAAAGTAAGATGGGAGGTGACCAGCTTGGATTCAGATCAGGATGCAGCACAAGTGACCCAATGTTTGCAGTGAGACAGATAGCTGAGAAGAAACTAAAGATGAGGAAAGAGTCCAACTGGGCTTTCATTGACTTGGAGAAAGCCATAAGACAAGATCCCAAGAAAGCTGATCTGGGCAGTACTGCAGTGGTTCAAAGTCCCAGAAACAATGTTAGAATTAGGGCAGGCTATGTACAAGGACACAATGACTCAAGTACGAACAGTGTTTGGTCTCACAGAGGGGTTCCCAGTGGGAGTGGGGGTGCATCAGGGTTCAGCTCTGAGCCCACTGCTGTTCATACTGGTGATGGACTACATTAGCAAACAGGTCAGATGGGACAGATCAACAAAGTTGCTGTATGCAGATGATGTGGCATTACAGTCAGACTGAGCAAGAACTTCAGCAAAGGATAGGAGAATGGAATGCAAAACTGAAGGAAAATGGGATGAAACTAAGTACAGATAAGACAGTGGTAATGGCTGCAAAATGGGGAAATCAGAAGAGGCTAAGAATTGAAATAGAAGGGAACATTAGTGCGACCAGTACTACTGTATGGTACAGAAACCTGGCCAGTAAAGGCAGAGCAGATGAGGAAGCCAGAAGTGATGGGAATGAAGTGCCTGAGAAAGGTGATAGGATGCACACTGTGGGACAGATGAAGACATGAGGACATAAGAGCAGAAGCCAAAGTAGCTCCAATTGCAGAAATGATCATAGAGAACAGAGTACTGTGGTTCAGGTACATGTGCAGAGAAGCAGAAGACAATCTGGTGAAGAAAATGTGAGACAGACAGGAAGGAGGTAAGATGAAACAAGAATGTCCAGCAAGGAGGTGGATGGATTGTGTGAGAGAAGATATGTGACAGTCAGGAGTATAGCAGTGAACTGAGAGAGATGGTGACAGTTAATAAGACACCCTGACCCCATATAGAAAATGGGGAAAAGGGGGTTGATGATGAGCTGTATGAAAAAATCTCCCCCCACATTTCTTTCTTTTTTCCCCCTCCACATTTTTCTTTCATTCTGTCTCTTTTCTCTCTCTCTGTTATCTCTCTGAACTGCACATGGCAAACAACCATGAATCTTTTACATTGAATGTCAGTGTTTATATGGCTTGCAACAGGTGTTCGTACCTCATATCTCACTATTTGATTAATTCTTGACAAAGCCAAAAATAAAGGGGGGAGCAAAATCAGGGGCAACTTTGCAATATTATTCTGTTTCACTAAATAAGTTAATAGAACAACAGGTTTTGCATCAATATAGTCATGCATTTCCTGCACAGTAAAAAATATGATGGAGTCATTCCTAAAGCCAAATGGCCAAAATGGCAAACAGCTTTATATTGAAATTAAAACAGAAAAGTCAAAACAATTGTGGTACACCAGGGTAAGGGAATTAGTCCTTTCCCTGCTATAGTGATATCTCAGAGTTGCTATATATAATTAGCAGGGGTTGTGGGGAGAGGGGTGGGGGCTTTCTGTCTTGCATGGAACATGACAAGTTTTGTGGTATTTGGTGTTTAGATATTTTTTGTTTCATGCTAAGCCTTTTGGTCTTTTGTCTATTTGACTTTATGAATTTATTCTGAAATATGAAACTCTAGTGTCTGGCATTTTTGATTGTCTGCAGTCCATAGTAATTTACCAGATCATCAAATATTGTACGAGGGACTGGCCAAAAATATGAGCAAACTTAGGAACTTTCTTTAAAATTAGGGACAGTTGGTAGAGGTACATCTGACATGGTTTTGGTAATATCAGTCACGATCACCACTGGCAGATTAGCAGCAGGCAACAGTATTGGCTTTCGGTCAGATAGAGAGCGAGTCTGTCAAGACAGTATCACCACAGCAAAGAAGGAAGAAGAGCCAATGACCACAGATTGTTTACTGGAAAGAGAAACTCCTACAGGATCCAAGTTTGTCAAAAATCATTCAGTGTTCATAAGTTCTAAGCCACCACACTGACAGCTTATACAATGATCGTCTCCACTCTGTTACTTCCCCCACCAAGGTTCAGTCAATTACTATGGCAAACTTGGGGAGCTGACCTAAATGAGAACACATATCACACAGATAAGCCTGCAATTTCAGGCAAGGTCTTGGAGGCTTAATTTTGAAAGAAAAAAAAAAAAGCAGATGAAAGCAACTAGCACTAAGCTAGCTAGCAATACCATGCAGATTTACTATGATTACCAGGGTGATGTTGGGCTGGTGGTATAAGAATAAATCATAATTTTGCCTGCATTAACTGTAAGCGGAAAAGGAAATGTTAATGTCTCAATATTAACATTTACAGAAATGCAGGCAAACCAAAACTGCCCTGTCACAGATATGTAGTCATTTGGCCTGCTTAAAGCCCATTTATATTACCTGGATGAGTCTGGAAGGACTGAAGTATGATCCAGACATTAATTGCAAAAGGTTCACTGTGTTCTGCATATTGCACAATATGACAAATGTCAGCACTATCTACCAGAGCCACCATCACAGCCGGCAGGATATACATAAGATACAACCAAACACCCTAATACTGGGTGATTTCAACTACCCTGCCATTAACTGGGAAAACTACTCATGTACCAACACCTTTGCCCAACGGTTCTTGGAATTCATAAATTTCAGTGCCCTGGATCAACTAATCCATAGTCCCACCAGGGGCTCCAATATCCTAGACCTGGTCATTACCAACATGGGAAATCGATGCTCCACACCTATGGTCACCCCCTCATTGGTCAGGTCTGACCATAAGCTAATCACCCTTAACATCCAACATCCCCATCCCAACCCCCAGTAAGGAAACCTCTATAAAAAACTTCTCCAAAGCCAACTTTATATGCTACTCAAGTCAGAAGTGCCAAACTTCATGACACCCATGCAGATGGGAACTGAAAGTTTGACTGCTGAATCCTACACTAAGACACTGTATGAGCACATCCACTCATGCATGAATCGTGCCATCCCAAATGGAACCAAGATGCTCTCCTCCAAAAAAAAGGAAGCCAATCTGGTGGTCCCCTGCCATAAACAAACTTTACAAAAAAAGGAAGAAACTGTTGCAGAAGAGAAAAATCACAGGATGAAAAAACTCTTACCAGCCTCAGTAAGAAGCTGAAATCCCTCATAAAATCCTCTAAAGCTAGTTATGAAAATAAGATTGCCAAAGATTCCAAAGACAACCACAAGGCATTCTATAACTATGTCAAGAATCTAAATGGCAATGCTCAGATCTGTTCTGAGCTACAACAGAATGGCATTAAATATACTGATCCCAAGGATATTGCCAATATCCTGGCAGATCAATTCAGTGCCAACTTCACCCCCTCTCACCCCCTAAACGGCCCATCTCAATACCAGACGATTGCCAAATTCTGGTAATAATAGCCACACAGGTAAAAAATGCACTCTCCAAAGCTAAGAATACAGCATCCATGGGACCAGATGACATCCTGGGCTGTGTATTACATGAATAACAAAATGAAATGGCACCTCACCTAAGTGTCATGTTTAATCACAACCTCACATCAGGCTTTATGCCCACCGAGTGGCGCACAGCTACAGTTATCTCACTCCACAAGGAGGGATCCACCTTGGATCCTGAGAGCTACCGACCCCATCAGTCTGCCGAGCCTGATCTGCAAGGCCACGGAACGTATTATCATGGAACTTATAAACAAAGACATTGGCAACCTTCAAACACTGAACCCCACCCAGTTTGGGTTTATGAAGGGCTGATCTTGTTTCCTGAACCTGATTGACTTCTTCAAATCAGTCTCCAGAGCCGTGGATGAGGGTAAGGCAGTCCACACAGCCTATCTGGACCTCTGCAAGGTCTTTGACACCATCCTCCACTCTGGAATCATAGCTAGACTTACTAAACTGGGCATTAATCCCTACGTCACTCGATGGGTTGCCATCTGGCTTACTGACAGAACCCACATTGTAAAAGTAGCCGACTCCAAATCCAGCTCCAGACAAGTGACAAGTGGAGTACCTCAGGGTTCAGTCCTGGGATTGCTCTTGTTTGGCATCTATTTCTCTGAAGTATAGGCCAACGCTAAGGGTCTCTGGCTAACAAAGTTCAGATGACTGCAAACTTGGAGCCATAACTGAATCCCCAGATGATGTGGATACTCTACAAAAGGGCCTTACAGAAACAGATGCTTTGTGCCAGAGCCATGGGCTCAAGCTCAATGCCAAGAAATTTATAGTTATTCCCGTTGGGAAAGAACATGTACCTATGAACTACCACATAGGTGGCAGTACACTAAACACCGAAAGTGTGATAAGAAACTTAGGGACACAGGTGGACAGTGGCCTCACCTTCAATAACCACACCACCACAACAGTCAGGAAATCCTTCTATGTGGCACACCTCATCACTAAGGGCTTTTCATCCAGAAAAAAAGGAGGTCATTATCCCACTGTACTCATCCCTCATTAGACCCATTATAGAATACAATGCCCAGTTTGGTATGTTCCTCTCAGGATATCTGCAACAACTGGAAAGGCCGCAGAAATACCTCACTAAAAGAATCACAGGCCTAAAGCAGATGCCCTATGCTGACTGCCTTAAAAAACTCTAGCTATACTCTGTTGCATATCATCTACTCAGAGGCAATCTCTGCTTAACATACAAGACCATGTCAAACCCAGAGCTGCTGGACATGCTACACTTAAAGAAATGCCAATCCCTTAGAGCCACACGGTCCAGGGATCTAAACCTTGTCATCACAATAAACAAAACATGCTGGAGGGATAGATTCCTGACCCAGAGACTCCCCAGGCTCTGGAATAGACTACCCATACATGTCAAGCTAAGTGCCTCTTTGGCCATCTTCAGAAGGAACCTTGACGATTGGATGGGAGAAAGGAAATTCACCCCGGGGATCACGTCAGTCGTCCTGCTAGACAGGGGTCCAGGGAAGTAAATAGTGTGGGAAGAAATAGCCAGAGAATTGTTATGGCTAGGCTTGTATAGGCCCTAGGGCCGATAGCCTAGTACCAACCTATGAACCTATACCACACCACTGGTCATGCACATCCCTCCCATAAAGTAGCTAGTATCAGTAGTAGCAGTAAAGACAGTAATAAACAACCAGCCAATGGCAGCAGCACAGCACCATCCTTTCAGCAGGCCCATGCATGGCACATATGGAAATACAGGCAAAGCAGCAGTATGTACTTGGCAAACACTATATAACAATGTAAACTTAAAAAAATAAACTTACTGCATGCAGTACAAATAGTAAGCTATGCTGTTCACTCCTTGTCCACTCCACTGGTGGAATGAAGTGATTCATTGTTGTACTCCGCATAGTTAATTGCAGATAATTTTTGTTTTGTTTCTTAGTTCCTCATCTCCATTGGTAAACACATTTTATTTCGTTTTTCTTTTTATTCTCTTCATAGGTAAGTAAAGGTTTACTTCATTTTAACTTCTATAGGCACATACAGTTTTTTTAGCCACTGTAAACATAAATAGGGCTTTTTTTTTTAATTGCCCCACTCCATGAGTCTGCAGAGTTTTTTTCCCCACCAGTACAGATGCCCTAGTTCATTGCTGATGCAACACTGTGCCTGCTACTGCTCAGGGAAGGTGTGGAGGATGTAGGGCATGGGGTGTGCAACTGAGATTTAGAGCCTGTCATACACAATGTCCTTTACTGATAGGGGTATTGAACTACTGTGGGACTATAGTCAAATGCTTCCACAAGTGTGTGAATTTGAATTGGTACCATGGAGTGAGCTACATGAGGCTACTGAGAGCCTTGTCGGTGACTGGACAGTGCTACCAGACCAGGAGCAGGACTGTGAGGTCCTTCCTTGTTGTGTGAAAGTCCTACAATGTCCAACACACTGAGTCTTGGAGAATTTTACATTCAAGGATGCTGCAGCTTACTGGGCCACTCGTGCTGGACGTCCAGCATGACATCCACATATATAGGAACATCTTATTCTTCACACCACTGTGACTGACACTGTGTGTATGTTGACTCCTCATAAGTGTTCAGACAGAATCTGACATGGATGCTATGTGAGTGACCATGTTCTGCAAGAGAATCATCATGACATTGTCCCTGGCTTCAAACATTTCCATGCACTGGTGAAACTGCTATAACACATGCTCAAGCATAACTTGTAATATGCTCACCATCTCAATATGACTCTGCATTGGCATTAACAATGCCTTAATGCATTGCTGCTGTGTACACAATGTCAGACGTGTTTTGGGTTCTACTTCTGGCCATGGCCTTTGCAGTCCAGCTATGTATAGAGGTCATACAATGATTATACCAAAGCTGACACTGTCCTGCCCTCCTCCAGATGTCCCACATGTGGAGCTAGGGCTGTAGAGGTGCTCTGTTTGGGATAGCATTGGCCTGGTGGAGTCATCACTCCACAGTGCTGGTGGGGATCCTGCCAGTACACTTTATGATGGTAACACACTGTCAGACTGTGACTTGACTATGAAAGCTGGGGCATTATCAGTGGCTCCCATGTGATTGCCCAACCTGCTGTCCTGACATAGACCCTATCAATGGTGCTGCAATTGTTGAATGACCTGTAAACAAATAACCATTACCCATTCTGTGCTGTACTCCTCATGCATATGTATGCATCCATACATGTAATAGAACATCTGAATGTATCAAACATGCACCGTGTGATACATGCCATTCGATATGTCTGTGTGTTCCATTCCAGTGATAATCTTGATGGATCTGCTGGAGAAACATTTAAAGTGGCATGTAGAACTGCTATGTTAACACAGCTGGGGTAACTGTTAGTCACACATACTGATCTGCTATAGCAGCTGTGGACACATAGTGGGGGTGCCCAAACTGCTACTATCCACAGCATGTTAGATTGTTCCTGTGGCATCCTTATGTCCTTCAAGACCATCCCCATGAAGGGATATCACATACCATTCCTCAGGTCAAGGTTGGCCAGAGGAAGGCTCATTTATGCAGAACTTCTCTGTACATGGCTTGGACACCTGTGTCTACAAGACACTGGTTTGCATCTAAAACCATCTGTGGACCTACAAAGCTTTTTTTTTTTTTTTGCACTTGCTCTATCTCTGTGCTATTTAACAGTTCTGAGCTGCATTTCTTGAATTTGTTGAATTTATCACTGTTTTTCAGCCTGCACTTCTTAAAGAAATGCCATTTGTTATGGCACTGCTCTTAGGCCATCTTAACAGTTTTCTGATATTTCCTAACCTCCCCTGATACTGCAAAAGCTGTCCTGAGTTTGCCAAAATATTTCTAAGTTTTGCAAAGTTTTTATGTGGTTGTAGAAATTTGTGAACTTATTTCCAATTATCCCTGATACCACTACAGGAATTCTGCATTTTGTTGTAAAGCATTTGTTACTGCATTTGAGTTCAAAACCAGTTCATGTTACATTAAGAGGGCTTTATTCTCCACTCTGGTGGGAGCAGAGGACTGATTCAAGCCGTCTGAGTTAGAAATTGCTGGCAGAAGGCTTATTGTGTGTTTAATTAGCCTGAGGGCTTAACTGTATAACATTCTTTCATCCTGCTGATATAAAAACCTTGCGTTTGCCTATTGTGAAAACATGGTTACCCTTCCCTTGTATATAAGCAAACCTCTCCAGTTTAAATTCCTCTATAGGAAACACTCTAGTCTCCCACTGTTTACAGCTGCTTGAAGAGCTGCCAGTTTATACAGAGGGAAGCACCACTGCAGGTCATCTTATAGTATACTACTAAATGCTCTCACTTGCCTTTAAATGACTCTCTCCTACTCCTTCCAATCTACTAAGTGTATAGTATAATCGAGAAGTTCTTCCCTGCCATCTCTGTCTGGTGGAAACAGACATCCTGATGCAGTGTATTAACTGTCTCATGTTCACTGATTACCATTTAATTTTAGAACAGGCAGTGTGTGAGATGTGGATATACAATGTCATTGGAGGTGAAGCTCCTTCATGCACACATGAAAAATGCAACACAGTCTCTGTGTTGCACCCAAAACAATCACTACCAACATTAAGGAACAAACACAGACTCACATATGCAGAGGTACTCAAATGTAATCTACCCAAACCTCCAAGACCTCCTAAAGGCATCTCTCAGTGACCCCGAACACACTCAAAAAAGACAGCACCTCATACAGCACATAACTTTGAAAATCATAGTAGCCCAGCTTCCAAGCCCATAGGACAATGCACTACACAGTCAAACATTCTAGTTATTGGAGATTCCATTGTGAGACATACTGATGACCCCCTTACCATGCTAAACACAGTGAGTTGTCTGTCTGGAGCCAGGATCCACCAGATAATGCATGCACTTAGGTCTTTAAACCACAAGTACCAGTATGACACAGTCATAGTCCATATAACATAAATGACCTAAGACATACCTCACTGGACTATATGATGAGAGACGTGATGGAGCTCTCTGATATGTCTTCTTGGTGGTTATGAATCTAACCTTGAGTAGCATCCTACCTCCACCAATGATGATGCCACAGTACCAGAGAAAAATGATTGACTTCAACAATTGGCTTAGTTTCTGGTGTAACAACAAGGGGATCCAATATCTGTCAGCCTGGGCAGACATGATCAACAAACCATGATGCTTTCTTAGAGATGGTTTGCACTTGTCACCACTTGGCTTCCAGATACTGGCAAAAACTTCCCCATAGTGCCTTTTGTAGGTTGTCCCAAGTTGTTAAACCCTCCAACATAAAAAATTACTCACAACTACCTACAGGTACTGCTGCTCAATGCTAGGAGTTTACATAAAAAATGCACTCCCTAGAAGCAATCCTCACCCTGGAGAATGCAGACATGTGCAGTCATGAAAAGATGGTTCAAAACCAAAGAAAGCACCCTGGCTATCAAAGGCTACAATGGCTTTCATACATTTCAGCCCCCCTCAGCTATAGACAAAACAAAGGGAGGAGGTGTCTCTGTTTATAAAAGGCAAGTACACTGCTAGACCTGTCCTATAACGTGACTCATTTTGATCTGCTCTATGCCCAAATAACCAGAGGTGCAACCCTCTATCATATCCTTGCTAGCTACAGATCCCCTAACATGAGTCTAGAAAACCACATCTCCTACTTAAACCTACTGGAATCTCTTATTATTCATCCTAACACCATACTTGTGGGCATATCTCTAAGCTGTACAGATTTTTGTAGAATGTCCTGATTTTTGCCTCATATTTTTGGCCTGTTCTCATAAAAGTATGAGAAATCAGTGGTAAATCATTGATGGAAAATAATGACAGACATTTGCATTTCAGACTTCATACCCTTTAGAAAATGTATACTAATGCAAAACCTGTTATTCTATCAACTTTCTAAATTTGTAAGAGCAATATTAAAAATGTACCTATTTTTGGTCCTTTGTCCCACATTTATGGCTTTATTCAGATTTGTTGCTGTAAGAGATTGAGAGGTATGCTTGTGGGTGACTTCAACTATCCCTCCATAAAATGGGAGAGTTACACAACCCATAATTCATTTTCTCAGAGGTTTTTGCACTTCAATGCAAACACCCTGGAGAAACTAGTTAGCTCTGCAACTAGAGGTACAAATATCCTAGACCTAGTACTCACAAACATGGGGAGATGATGCTCCCTCCTGTAACCCCCCCTCTGGTAAGATCTGACCCCAAAATGATCTTTAGTATTAAAACTAACCTAAAACCCCCATCAAACTTCAAACCTGTTAAGAACTTTGCTAAGGCCAATTATATCAAACTGAATTAGTGTATTAAATTTCCAAGCCCCTCCAAACCTGGGTGACACTGATGCCTACTCTTAGCTGTACACAAAAGCACAGTACAATCACATTCATAGCTGCATAAAGGAGACAGTACCTGTCCAAGTCAAGCCTATGATTACTGGCAAAAATAAACCAACCTGGTGGACCCTTAGCATAAATAGGTTATTCAACAAAAGGAAAAAAATCCTCTCCAAAGTCAAGAAGGTGGTTACACTGAGGTGCTAGAATAAATTTTTGCATTTTACTATATGTTTTTTTGGTTCCTTGAAGGTGGTTACACCGAGGCTCTAGAATAAATTTTTGCATTTTACTATATGGTCTTTTGGTTTCCTGAAGTTTTCCATTACAAGTCAAAGATAGCCTCACAGGTGAAAGATAACCATAAGGCTTTTTTAAAATAGGTTTGTATCTTCACCGGAAGCATTCAGCAATGTGTCAAGTTAATCATGAATGGCAACACTTACACCCAGTCTGAAACTATAGCAAACATGCTGGCTGACTAGTTCAGTTCAAACTTCTACCCCCATCACCACCTACCACACCCAAAGAAATACCCACAACCATGCCCCTACCAGTCATTATGAGGGAACAGGTCCTTAGTGTGCTCGTTAAAGCCAAAAACAACCTCCATGGGTCCCAACAACATTCAGGATGCTTCTTAAATAGCTTAAAATGGATTGTATCAGGATCAATAAAAACTTTCTCTAACCACATCCTCCAGATGGGCATTGTCACAGAGGAATGGAGGACTGCAACAGTTGTCCCTCTGCACAAGGGGGGGGGCAGCAACTGATCCAGAGAACTACAGATCCATAAGCTTGACCAGTGTTATCTGCAAGGCCATGGAGAGAATCACAGTCCTGATCAATGACACAGGAAATATCCAGTGGACCAGACCCAATTTGACTTGGTCAAATAGAGGTATTGCTTGCTCAATCTGGTGGACTTCAAGAAAGTCACCAGGGCCATGGATCTAGACCTGGCCAAAGCTTTCAACACAATCCCCACTTAGGGATTATAGATAAACTTACTCAGTTAGGCATAAACCCCTACATTGCCAGATGGATAGGAAACTGACTCAAAAACAGGACACATTCTCTGGAGAGGTGACTCCACTTCTAAGAAATTTGCTACTAGCAATGTTCTATAGGGCTCATTGTTGGGACCTTTCCTGTTTGGTATACACTTCTCTAAAGTGAAGGTCAATGTTAGGGGCCTCTGACTCACCAGGTTTGCTGATGACTATAAGCTGGGAGCAATAACTGAATCCCCAAACAATGCTGATATCCTAAAAACAGGCCTAAAAATGACAAATGACTGGTGCTAAAACCATGGTCTGAGACTAAATGTTAAGAAATAAGTAACCTTTGGGAAATCAGATATCGCTGCAAATTATAATATTGATAGAACACCCCCTAAAATTAAATTTAGTGGTGAGGGACCTAGGAACACAGATAGATAGTAACCTAAACTTTGACCACCAGGCAGTGAGGAAATCCTTCTGTGTAGCTCAACTTATAAGGCATGGCATCAAGTTCAAAGGAAGTCAGAGTGCCATTGTACTCGGCCCTCATGAGGCCCATAATCTAGTACAATGCTCCCTTCTACATGCACCTAACCAGGCACTTACACAAACTGGAGTGGCCCCCAGAGGTTTCTCACTAAAAATACAAAGTATAAGACTCATGTCTTATGCAGACTGACTGAAGGCTCTATCCCTTTACTCCATCTCATATAGTTTGAGAGGTGACTTATGCCTGACCTATAAGGCATTCTCTGATCCAGTCCTGATGAAAATATTACATATTTGCAAGAAAAATTATAGGAGGGTTATATATTCAATGGACCTGAACCTTATTTGTGACTCTAAAAGAACTTGCTGGAGAGACAGATTCATATCTCAAAGGCTACCTCATCTATGGAATAAACATCCCATCTTCATAAAACAAAGCTTGCCCCTCACTCTCTTCAAAAAAAATTTGGATAAATGGATGGGGAACCATAAAGTCACTCCTGGGGTACTACACATGTGCATTATGGACAGAGACAGAGGCAGTCTGTAAAATGACTTGGGGCTCTAACACCTGAAGACCCACTACCCTAATATTACCCCATCCCATATCAGGGGAATTAAGATACAATATTGTCATATCCTGCGTATTACTGGCTAGGCTTGTAAAGGCTCTTGTGCAATTAGCCTAGTAATCACCTATGAATCTGAGAACCAGTAGCCGTATGAGCAATCCCTTTCAGTCAGGCTTTACTCCTGGCATTGCATGTCATGTAATTTGCTGTCTTATACTGTGCCTTTCTCCAGTTCTGCCATTCCCTGCCATGTATGGCTGCCAGCACTTGATTCCACATCAGAACATGCTCTTCCTGTCTATGCCAATCTTTACTGAAGAGGCATTGCTTATAGGTAGTTAGTGAAATGTATGTGACTGTCCAGTTTTGTGTACTGACTGTGTGCATGTGCACACACACACACACACACACACACACACACACATATATATATATATGTGTGTGTGTGTGTGTCTTTGTCTATATGTCTGTGTATGTGTATTAAAACAGTTCTATGTCTTGTACACTAAGATGGGACTGAATGGTGTAATTATACTGGAGCACTGTAACTAGAGTGGGGTGAAGGTGGCGGTTGCCCCTACTGAAAGCTGATAGGGGCCGCAATCATCAGGTGCTGATGGTGCAGGAGGATAGTAGCAGTGCTGCCTCATCCAGTCATGAGGATAACATGGCTTCATAAATGAATGGTGATACTGCATTTGTAGTCATAGCTGAAGCTCTGAATTGTTCATTGTTTGCTGATTTCACTGGATCAAGCTTCTTGTTACATTTGCAACAAGCAGCTTGCTATTTTCAGAACACAGAAGAACTTTTTTTTTTGCAATTGCACAGGGTGTAAGATGGCTTGGCTATAGTTCTTGTATACTAGATAAATGGGGGGGGGGGCTGCAAATGGTGTGGTGCTACACAAGTCATTAGATACATTGTGGAGTAGACATGTCAGTCACGAGCACATTTGTCTTCTGCATATATATATATATATATATATATATATATATATATATATATATATATATATATATATATATATATATATAGCCAGGTGTCTAGGACATGCATACATATGCTGTTTGTATTCTAAAATATACACATATTCCTAGGTGCAAAGGGCCAGAATGAGCCGTGGATGACAGCCTATAATAGCAGCAGTAAGACAGCACTTACAAGGGTTATAAACATCTATTGCATCCTGTACTGTCTTTCTGATAATGGTTTCAATATGTTCTCCACCTTCAGTATATAGTTGCCCTTCCAATGGTATTTGCAAAAACACTTTACATACAAACACACAAAATGGTGACGTGTTCACCATTTCTGCCTGTTTGTACCAGTTTGCAAAGTTCATATACAAATTAGACTTGTTGAAAAAGACCGCTGTGAATTGCAATGTTGTGTACATGCACAGAGCTGTATAACTTCACAGTCAACTTTGTATATACATGGACAAGCATTATCAGGTGTGACCATGTGCTTCCTTTTAACTTGTGCTTGTGTATGCACCTCCCCATCATGAAACAATGCACAAACTCAGTTGACTATAATCACACTAAGATGATTCTCACACTATCATATTCACTCTCTGTAAAGCACTACCATTTTAGATCTCATTTCAACACAAACATGGCTTCTCTTTGAGCACAGAGAAGAGTGCCTGTCTGGTGTGAGAAGGCAAATGAATTATTTCTCTACCTTCAATATCAACCAGTACCAGGACCATCTGGCTACTGCCCACACTGGAACATTCAAAGAAGCTGATGTCTGGACAGACCTGGCTGATGACCTCAGCAAGACTGCCCAATGGCCCTAGATTGGGAGACCAGTGCAGGTATTACTACAATGACCTGCATAGGTGGAATCCTGCCATTCTTACACAGTATTAGAAGTAAGGTAGACATGACCCGAGTCATACAGTAAGTATATCTAATGTACTGTCAGTGCTGTACTTCTACAGGATCAGGATGACCTGACATTTTCTATCATTGTACCTCACACTTCACCCTTATAGTATCTACGTAGGAAGGTATTCTAGTCTGCTATTACTGTTTAATACTAGGGGTGACCTATGACCTTATGTCCACATCTTATGTGACCCATGGCTATATGTCCTCTGTGTAGTCATTCATCACACCAGTGTGTTCAGTGCTGGCTGATTTCACCCCTCTACCTGCCATGCAGTGGACCTGATATCTGTACTCTGTTTTGACAGCCCTGTTGGCTGTGCCAGACAGATACCTACCCTATCAGCATACATTGCCTTTTCTTACACATGGACAATGCTTCTGCTGTGCTAACAATGAATGACCTTTCTTTTCTAGTGTGGGAAGAAATAAATAGTTAAACAGACCTATGTTCCATAGGCAGATGAAGCGCCTGGCACCCAGGCCTGTTATGCCCTGCCCTTACATTGCTCAGCTGTCAAATCATATTTTCCTCAGCTGACATTTGCTCACTGTTTGCATTCTTTCCATTTTGCTCCCTGTGCAGGTCCAGAAGAGTCAGGAGCACCTCTCATGATCTTTCTGTAGGGAGTTCCTCATCTGAGAGGAGTAGTGGCTTCTCCCCTGTAGGGGGCCTGAGATGTGTGCCACTGGCTGATCAACTGCAGCTGCATGCAGTGGTTGTGGCTGCTGTAGAGCGGGTGATGGAGCAATGGTGTGACCATTACGAAGACCTCCTGCAGAGGGTACAAGAACATCAGGCTGGCCCTGTCTCCACCTCAGGGACTGACCTCCTAAGCCCCCCTAGACTAGATCTACACAATAATCAATGTGCTGGTTTGGACATGCCCTTCTACCTGTGTATTCATCCTATCACCCACCCTCTGTGTACTAATCTTATTATGGTTTATCCACTTTCCTCATTGTTTCACAGTTTGACCCATTACCAGTTGTCTATCTTCTATCTGTATATCTTCCTCCATTTATGAACCCTCCCTATTGTGTGGTCATTCACCTGTGTCTTTCTGTATTGTCATACGTTTTTGTCTGTACCCTTCCATCTTCCATAAGTGACATCTGTAACATTGCTTCCTTATACACTTCCCCTTAGCTCTTATAGAAAAAGGATGCCCTATCCACACTAAAAACACGTGACCTCCTTTTGCATTCCCACTTGCTCATTCCCGTCTGTGATGCTTTAGTGTTACCTTTGTTTTTTTGTCCTTTTCTTTCTACTTTTCTAACCACTCCTTTCTGCCCAAATAAAATAAACAAACTTGTTCACATCACAGGATGCCTTGATTTTAAGGATGATTTTAATGAGCATTTCTCAGCTTACCAACACCACTAGGCCAAGATATGTGTAATATCTCACACAAAAGTTATCAGTGCCAGTCTGTGCTTCACTGCATACTTCATACACATACAGTATTATTGTTGACTTGTGCATGTTTGCATGCCCTGTATATCTGTGCATGAATTTTCTTGGTGATTTCTTTGTCACTGTTTTAGCCCTGCACAGGTCAGGTGAGCGGATGTACATATGTGATTACCCTCTCATTTACATAGCTACGTAGTGATGCCAATAGAAAGCGAACTAATGTAAGTACTGACATCAGAAGTAATACAAATGGAGCTAATGTAAGTACTGACATAGGTGATAATACAAATGGAGCTAATGTAAGTACTGACATAGGTCCTAATACACACGGAGCTAAAGTACTAGCATAGGTACTAATACAAATGGAACTAAAGCACTGACATAGGTACTAATACAAATTTAACTAATGTAAGTACTGACATAGGTACTAATACAAATTTAACTAATGTAAGTACTGACATAGGTACTAATACGAATGTTCAGAAACACATATTTTAGAGTGCTACCAAAAATCCTTAGTGGTTTAGAAGGCACTTCAGAAGAAGACAACATAACCCAATCAATGGGACCCAACTGATACTTTGTGCCACCCAAAAAGTGTCTTGTCCAAAGGAGTTGGTAATCAGAAACTGAAGGAGTTTCATTTTTTGTACTGGATTCCATTGAGTTTTGAACAGCAGCAAACTCTTGATCTAAACAAATAATTTGCCTCAAGCAATTCTCCTTCAAAGTTTTAATCCTTATTGGGCTCAGAGGTTAAGGCTGTGAGCTGTAGTTCCTGTGGTACAGGGTTTGATTCCCTCAGCCCTCATTTGCCTGCTGTGTGAACTTGAGCAAGTCACTTAACTAGACATTGTTCCCAGGTTGCCACTGAAAAGGGACTGTGTCCAGTAGGCCTACCTGGTTAGCAAATAGGATTTATTTATTGATTATTTCTAACTATGTAGGAGCTCAATAGTTCAGGAGGTTGTTAATAACTATGTAAAAACCATAAGCCAATTAAAACAAACTCTAATGAATGTAAAAATTCTGGAAGCCATCCATATATCTAACTGATTTTTTTAAAAACTTGTAATGAAGTAGATTGACTGATAAAAAGTGGTGCTGTATTCCATAAGAGTACCATTGAATGTGTTAAATATCTTGCTCTCGGTACGATCCTTGTATTTTGACATGGTTCTCTAGTAATTTTACTTTTATTTAGTATTTCAGTATTTAACTCAATGTGAAATTCTTCATTCCATAGAGCTTTATAAGTTAAAACAATTTCCTCCTCGGATACCTACAACTGATGGAAAAAAGGCCCAAACTCTCAAGTTTTGATTGATATATATCACTAAACTCAGATTTTCCTTGCAAATTTATGTTGAATGTCTTCAAGAAGTGAAAAGCCTCCCTTATTGTTTAAGCAAAAGAGCAAATTGTACTCAATATTTGGATGAACATGAACTGTGAAGTTTCTTTAAGAAATCTTTATTTACTAGAAGAAAATTCTTGAAAATTAGACCAGTCACTTGAAATGCTTTAGCTTTAACTTTTAGGGCATTGGACCTAAAGCTTAGGGTGTTAAACAACACCCATATCCTTATAGTGTGACAATTCCTGCAACCCTATTGATCCTAGATTCACACTTAATTAAACCTTCAATATCTCAAAATATAAAACAGTATATTTATCATTACCTTTTAACTTGTTTACCACAAGGCTACTTGGCACAAATATTAAAGTAAACAATGTCATTAAGTGTGGTAACTACACAACCTATTTTAATATAATCCACATACTTAGCCAGCCAAACTTTTGAAATTTTAGGAATTAAAGTAAAAACTAAATTGAATAACACTGGTCCATTGACTTAGCCCTGAGGAACAACATTATTCACTCCAGTACATTTGGGAATATAGTTGTCAATTCTTACTTTCTGCTATCTTTCACTCAACCAATTTGCAACCCAGTGGAAAATATAAGGGTTAATAATGTGCTTATACATAGTATCTATAATAACAGAATGTAGTATGCTATCAAAAGCCTTAGATAAACCCAAATCAATGACAACTGTAGACAGTTTATCTAGATTTGTAGATATAGGTTCATAAAAATCTATAAGATTTGTGAAAGTTGAATCTTTCTGGATGACTCCATGTTGTGAAAGGTCCATTAAACATCCCTGTAAGTAATGATTCAAGATAGATAGAAAGCACTTTTCAAAACTTTTTCCTACTAAAGACATCAAACTAATTGGTGTATAATTATGTTATCCACAGGACCCCTTTATGTATAGGGATAACACTAAGTTGCCAGTTATCAAGACCCATGCCATACTGTAAGAAATGATTAAAATAGAGATCCTATAGTGGCAGGTATATATCTGCTGAAAGTGACCCAAAAGGACCCAAAAATATTATTGGGGTCCATGCCACTATCTTGTTTAATGCATCCAAAAGAAGTTCTCATAGTATTTAGAATGAAAACGAGACACATATGATCACCTGCTATTAAGATACTCAGGTCAGATACATCTCCATCTCTAGGGCTATTTCCTGACAAGAATGTGCTTATTAAACATATTGGCTAATTCTATACCAACATGTAAAACCTCACTATTGGTAACCATAGGACCAAGTGTTTAAACCTCTTCTCCTGACTGACTAACATAAGAATAAAACTTCTTTGTTGATGCTGAAAATGGTAAATTCCTTTCATATTTTTAGCTGTTCTCAAAAATGCCTTCAGTTTTCTGTTTACCAAATTATATGCTGTTTTTGTGGTGCTAATCCTTTACCTCCTACAAATACTGAGCTTTGCCTTTTTCTTCCTCAGTAATTTTGAATGCGTTGGATTCCACCATGGATGTATAAATCTCTCTGATCTAAAAGTTTTAAAGTTAAAGGCTTTTGTCCTGAGTTAGTTGTTTAACTAAATCACAATGGCCATGTTCATTAGTTTTATGGTCTGGGCCCAAATAATTCACAAAATGAATATGATTATTCTTTGCTAAACATTTACCACAAAAATATTTCTAGAAGAATTTACATGGCTTTGTCCATTGCTAATACTAGGAAATAAAAACAAGCAAGGTACTTGGCAGAAGTGCAACAATAAGCCACCATGGCACTATGCAGTAAACAATCTAGAATAACTGAGGGGTGAATAGCACCCTAATATGGTGGGAAGAGATGAAGATGAAAAGAAACACTGGAGATACAAGAGTGCCTTGTACCATCTACATCAGTAGCTAAACAGGGTGCAAGTCCAACACTGGTTCATTTCATGGGATATTCTACTACCAGGAAGAAATTTAGCCCTAAAAAATATAGCATAGAAGGTGGTAAACCAAAATGTTATAATTTACAATTGCAGTGGCCCTCCTAAATGAAAATGTACAGTGATCAACCAGGAGCAGAACTTTCGCCAGCAAGGGTCAACATGTCTCCCCCATTCAAAACACTGCTTCACCTCCGCCAAGCCAGTTTATACAGCTAACTGTGGGACCACCGGTTCTCAGACAAAATGACAAACTTGCTGCTGGATTGGTCTCAGAGAATACATCATGTTTCTTTGTGAAGCATTACTTTTGACCGACTGACTTTGAAATCAGTTTCAGTACAGACAGCTTTGATGAACCATCTGATTGCCTTCTACATCTGCTTTTTAATACTTCCTTGGCATACTGTTGGCATTCCTATAATTTTATTTCCACTATTTACAGAATCAAAAATCCCTATCTTATGAGATGTTTTTCAGTCCTGTAGGTTAAGTTTTTCTTACCTGAAACACAATTCTCTTAACATTAGTTCCTATGCTTAGGCAACAGAGGAGGTATATAACACACATATTTTGCCGCATTACTGTTTATTTAGATATTATAAACCATGTATGCTAATACAGGGTTTTCCTTGTTGTGTTTTAACAGATGGTACAGAATACAATGTTAGCAAGTCAAACGTACAAGGTAAAATGAACAGGAGTATTCCCTATACTCTTCTATGAGAAGGCATAGAGTTATCATAGGTCTTTCAGATAATAATTTCCCTTACAGAAGATCTTATTTTGGAAAACTTCATAACACCATTATAACTAGTTTAAATAGGGTGTCACCCCCTTTAAGTACACCATTAACAATTCTAAATATTTCTCAGGTTGTAGGCAAGAAAGCGTAAGTAAAACTATTCCCAGTTTTCATCCCTTAAAAACAGCAGCTCTGTATGGTCTGATGTAGACAATAAAACAGTAAAACAGTCTGTTGATAAATACATTATGTCATTAAATTAGTGGAGTTTTAGAATAATCTACAAAATCCACATTCATATGTGGCTTTATAACTGCAAAATAATGTGCTTAGTGTATATATATATAATTCATGCCTTGATTGCTTTAAGTGTATCTGTGTTGAAATTCTGGATGACATCTATAACAGAGTCTAGTTTACTCTGCAATTCTTTCTCTATAGAGCTCAAGTCACTTTCCAGGTTTTGAGTATATGGAACCAGTTTTTGTTTCAGTGCTTCCAAATTTTCTACAATGTTTTTGTTGACAATATTAACATAGGGAGACACGTTCTGGTGGAAATCTTCAATATTCTGATTCATTCTGGTGCGAAAATCATCTGCATAGGGCATTATGGTCTGAGGAAGGCTTCCTGTATTCTCAATGATTTTCTGTTTGAGCTCTTCAGCAGAAAGGGACATCTTTTCCTTCAGCTGTTCAACATTTTCTGAGATTTTTGTACTAAGCTCTTCAGCAGTGATTGCCATTCTTTGGGACAACTCATTAATCTGTTGGTTCAGCTTTTCTTTGGCATCTTCTGCATATGGAGCCAGATTCTGACGGAGAACTTCAACATTCTTGTCTACCTTGGCCTTCAAGTCATCAACATAAGGGGTCATTTTCTCCTTGGTAAGTTCAAAGTGCTTGTTGATTTGTTCATTGAGTTCTGTAACATAAGGCATCATGATATCTTGAAGGTTGTCCATGTTGTCCTGCAGCTTCACTTTAAATTCCTCAGCGTAAGGAGTCAGCTGCTTTTGAAGTTCCTTAGCATTCTGAGTGATCTGGTCCTGGAACTGCTCAGCATATGGAGTTAGCTGCTGGCACATTGTCTCAATATTTTTACTTATCTTCTCGTTAATGTCACCTGCATAAGGTGAAATTGTTTTCCTGAGTTCCTCTAACTCTTTATGTATTTGTTCCTTCAGCTTTGCAGAGTCCTGGGTAAGTCTCTGATGTAGCTGTGTGGCAACAGGGATCAAGGTTTGCTGAAGGCTGGCAGCATAGTCATTCATATTCTGAAGGTTTTCCTTGATCAGGCTGCTGTGGAGAGAAGGGAATAGCAATGTAATGTCACTGAATCCTTAATAGTACATGCAGAATAATTACAACTCACAGCCAAGCCTCCCCACCTCAATGCAGTTGGGAGATATAAGCCCCCACACCCTCCCCAAACTTTTATATACCAACTCTAAGATTGCTATACCTCAAAGAAAACAGAATATTCAAAGAAATGTCTCTCTGACTAGGTATATACAAGTCTTGTTTTCAGCCATTCATTCTCTGTATATCAGGATATGATCATGCAGATCCTGAAGTTTTAAATGGTTATTGTCTAGATAAGTGTACTGAAGTGTCATTTAAACTCTTTGTTATTTAAGTAACTTTTTATGTATTGCTATGTTTTTTATTAAATGTAGGTGATTCTCATTCTGTAGGGGCAATTTGATGTAACATCAACAAGTGAGCACAGTACTAGCCAGAATTTACTCGTGCAATTTCGGTCTCTGGATCCTCTTCCCTTAATGGTCCCTCACGTTAGCAACATATTGACTAAATGAATGACAGTGTGATCCAGAAACTGTCAGCTGCAGCCAAGATTATTTGTTTATTTTGTCTGGCTAATAGGCTGAACCAGTCATTTCAAAGGAACTAACCAGGTCAAAGGCAAGCACACAGAACACATAAAACAATGGGAACAATATACGATGGAAGTAATATGAAAACACTGATCTTAACATGGACTAACTTCACTTGTCCAACAAAAACTTGAATAGCAAGAGTGAATAGGAACTGCCCTCAAAAACACAAAGTACAGAAAAATAAAACAGTTAATAAAACAAAGATTGCACAACAAACAGGAAATATAATATGTCAACATAAATCAAAGATAAGAATTATGCATTAATATTATATGGAAGAGCAATAATTCACTCAAAGCCCCTCTAGTCCAAACCCGAATACATGAAAGCTGTGCATTTATAAATATTTTCTAAAAATGTAATTGGAAAAATACTGAAGTTATACAGCTAAGACCATTAAAAGATATGAATGAAATGCAAAGGAAACAGAAGTGTAGCTAAACCAAGTAGGATAGGATTGAAGATGAGCCTGTCGTATATTTAAGCAATAACCCATGGCTTTGTGTGGGTAAAGCTGGAGTTTCCACAGTTAGACTGGTTTGATCACAAGGGTGAAGGAAGTAGCTATAGTTAACTATGTCAAAGGCTTTGACAAAGTCAGTAAGAAAGAGCTTATGTGTTCACTGTATTATTTGTAGGATTAAGTAGTGCACCAGAAAATATTCAGGCGGCTTTTGTTGTCCTTCTGCTTCTATAATTCATGTTAACAACTTGTAAACAGACCATATTGCCGATTAGTCACTTGCTAGCAGATGACTTTTTCCATTATTTCATCTGGAGGAGATTATTAACAAGTCAAACATCAGAAGCAGAAATCATGGCCAGAGGAAAGACAAGAAGTTTTCCATAATGGTAGATTGACTCCTTCTCAGTGCAAGAGAGACAGAGAGAGAGAGAGAGAAATACAGAGTCATAGAATTAATTACACACGGCATTGATTTATAAATGAAATTCATGCAGAAGTTAAAAAACAAGCAAATGTCTATCAATACTTGAACTTTTTTATTCAAACATTTCAAACAAAGTGTAAAAAGTATTGTTTCTTCCAGGGAAGGAGCTGAATTCCATCAACCTCCTTTCATCAAGTGCCCTGTGTATGAAATATCAAAATTGCCATCAAGGATAGTGGAGAGCAGTTTTGTAGCGTTGGGACCATAGCCTTGTCAAGGAAATATTACACTTTTTGGTGGTCTGTTTGACAGACTGGCTTTCCATAAGCTCACTAAGTATGAGCATGTTCAACGGCCGACAGTCGATGAACTCTGGCTCGATTAGTTCTTTGGATGCTGAATGAGATATGCCGTCTGAACCGGTAACCTTGATGGGTGACTCAGTACAGTGCATGAAACGCACATAAAATGGCTGTGATGTCACAATAACAGGGAATGCAATGCACAGGAGGCGCAAGCAGGACAGAACAGAGAGGAGACTAGCCGGTATATAAAGACAAGAATCAAAGATGCAGGACAAAATGGTGAATAGGAAGAGGCCAGGTAACAAGTCAAGTCTCACAGCAAAATTAGAAGGAATACCACAGGCCATAAAACTGTTATATACCTACCACATCATATGAAGGTGAAAATGGGTAAGAATATTGTAGAAGGGTGAAGAGAAAGGGAAACATATTTTTGATGGTCATTCAAGTTTGCCATTTGTTAAATTACCAGCTTGAATCTGCAGCATCCAAAAGTAAGTAATTCACAATGACTTGTAGGGAATATGTGTCAGACAGACTATTAAGCCTACTTATGGTGTAGCAGTTTTTGCAAACTGGAGAGGACGGAGAGAGTGAAACTAAAACTGTCATATATAGAAATGATAGTCACTGGAGAAAAAGTGACGAATACATGACATGATTCACAAAACAAATTATCATAAAGTTATTCTAAACATAATAGATTTCTGAAGGTGAGTTCTGACAAAATAGATACTACTCTGCTGAAGTAGTAGCAGCCAGGCAAGAAAATGAGATGGGTAAGAGAAGTAACAAGCCAGTGTATGAAACAAATGTAAAAATGCTAGGGAGATGTACAGAACTTAGTCAGTATAGAAAAGCACGATTGAAAAAGCTGACTGTTCTCTGTTGCATACCACTTTCTCAGAGGCGATCTCTGTCTAACGTACAGAGCCATGCCCAACACAGAATTGTTGAACATGCTCCATCTTAGCAAAACCAAATCTACTCGAGTTACATGCTCTAGGGATATAAACCTCAACACAACAATGAATAGAACATGCTGGAGGGATAGATTCCCTTCGCGGAGACTTCCCTTACTAGGAACAGGGTCCTGATCTACATAAGACAGAGCCCCTCACTATCACTCTTCAAGAGGAACCTTGATGAGTGGATGGGTAACAGAAAGTTCACACCAGGGATCACACCAACAGCACTACTAGATAGGGGCCAAAGGTACTAGCTGCTAGTACAAGGGTCTAGGGAACAACTAAAGGGGCGGTGAATACCACACAATGTGGCTGGGCTAATATATGCCTTCGGGCAGATAGCCCAGTACCAACCTATAACCTATAAAAATGAAAAAACTATAGCACAAATTGCCTGTAGCAGTAAGAACATTAAAGAGAGTAAATTATACAGTCAGAATAACAAAGCCCCAGGTGGAGTTAAGAAGGGAGAGAAAACATTTAATAAACATGATAAAGAGCAAGAGTGGCTCAACAGTTAGCAGTGTCACCTCACAGCAAGAATTTCTGTGGTTCAATTCTTGGCTGAGGTGCCTTCCATGCATGTCCTCCCTGTGTTCATATAGGTTTTCTCTGGGTATTCTAGTTCATATTTCTAAACCTCTTAGCACAAGAAATCTGGACAAAGCCTAAAATAATGGGGGGACAAAGGTCCAAAAATAGGATTTTTTTTTTAAATATTGTTCTTATAAACTTAGAAAATTTGCTACAATAACACAATGTATGTTAACATGCATTTTCTGAAGGTTTCAAAGTTTGAAACAATTTTATGTCATTATTTAGTGACGTCAATCCTCAGGAATTGACAGAAAAAATACAAATATTATGAACAGGCCAAAAATGAGACAAAAATATGAATTAAGAGGCATACCTCTCAACCTCTTAGTGCAAGAAATCTGAACAAAGCCTGACATAGTGGGGGGGGGGACAAAGGCTCAAAAATGGGGACAGATTTTAAATATTGCTCTAATAAACTTAGAAAGACATTAAAGAAAATTTGTGTTAACTTGCATTTTCTGAATGATATGAATTCTGAAATTCAAATGTACGTCATTATTTAGTGACATAAATTCTTGGATTATCCCAGTGATATGCCAGAAAAAATAAAAATGTGAGGCAAAAATTTGGACATTCTGTGAAAATTTGTACAGTTGAGAGGTATGCTCTGGTTTCCTTCCACATTCCAAAGATATGTAGTAGGTGGATTGGACTGTCTAAATTGGAAACAGGTGTGAGTATACATGCATATGTGTTGTATGTTAAAACAACCACAGCAGGGCTAGCCGCCAAGTGGTGTGAACATTGGCTACAGATGATTGTCGTTGTTGAAGTGACACCCTGACCCCATGGGGGAAAAAGGGATTGTGGACAGATGGATAAAGAGCAATTCGACATATAGCAGTCACAGCAGAAGATTAAGGCTTTTTTTAAACAAGAAACATCTTTATTAAATTATTAGTTATGACATAGGCAATCATCCACTTATATAAATGAAAACAAACCATACTGGCATAATTTTAGTTGCAAACATTATACATCACTTATAATCTATCCAAATACTGTCAGACATTACATAGCTTATTCAAATCTTGCCTAATTTTAAACCTTTTTCCTCTGATGCACATATTCCCACAATTCCTATTTTTTCTGTGTAATTTTCTCCTATACTTTTCTAAAGATCCCATTTCCAGTTTTATCTCTGTTACTATATTCACTACTTCTAGTAAAGTCGTTTTAGACTTTCAGTTACATTTTCTAGTAATTGCTTTTTTGGCAGCCACCATAATTAAATTCAGCAAGGCCTTAATATGTCTAGGCAATTCCAATTCTGAATCATAGCTCAGAAAAATAATTTCCTTAGATATACCACTTTCCTCACCCAGTATTTCTGATAGAGTAGTCTGCAGGGATATTTTTAAAGTCTGCCAACCCATTACACTCCCAGAAAGTATGTTGCCAAGTATCTCTTTCTTCCTCAACACACCTCCAACATTTGCTGTCTACATGAAGAAAAATTATCTGGAGTCTACATGGGGTATAAAAACACCTATGTAGAAGATTAAGGCTTTTGAGCTGTGAATGAGCTGCTCACTGCACCCAAGAGTACAGGGTTCGAGTCTTTCTGCCTCTCCTTGCCTGCTGTATGACTTTGTGCAAGTCACTTAAATAGACAATGTTCCCTGGCTGCCTCTGCTAAAGGATACTTGTGTTCAGTGGGCTTACCAGGTTAACAAATGCATTAAAAATCAAACAATGTAAAGGGTGGAAAGGTTTAACTTGAAGGTAGATGGCAGCATTAAAAAAAAAAATCAGAGGGCACTATAAATTCTTTGCTAATTACTTGAAAAACAAAAGTAATGTGCGGTATGACCAGTATATTAATGGACATGATCTGCAGACGAGTGCTGATATTAGTTATTTCATCGGAAAAAAACATTTCAGAAAGTTAAAGCGGCCTGGAAGGGAGACTGATGGAATACATCTGGGAATTCGAGAATCACTGAGAATTAATGATCGCTCTAACGGCCCATCCTTTTGTATAACCTAAAAGGGATGAAACCACTGAATCAATTTTGAATAAAAGAGCAGGTGATTCCCTCAAGGTTGAGTCATATTAGACACGTAATGTTAATGAAAACTAGAAAGGTAGTGCTAGACGAAAACAATTTATTCAGGAGGGTGACCAAAATGACAGCTTGAGGAGTTGACTCAGTACTACATAAGGAAAACAAAGCTAAACCAAAAGCCAAGCTAGGCAACTCGTTTGCGAGATGAAACATTTCCAAAGTTTGCATCTAAAGTATTATCTGAATAATCATTCTCTGAAGAGATTTCTGAAGAAAAAACTACTGTGGATCATTTTTGAATAATTCTTTAATAGAGGAAAATCTCTTTGGTAGATGAGCTTTATCACAACATCATAGATAATACTTGCTGGGAAATTACAAAGTTATAGAGATGGTTGTTAGAAGTGTGGTGGATGCCAACTGGCTGGGAGACTGGAAACTTAAGGTGATGCTAAGAATGGACTATGTTCAATATGAATGTAGCAGCAAGCCGATTGCTGTAAGCTCATAATGTGGACCTGTGCACTTTAACATATTTGGAGCTGATATACTATATTGGATGGACAGAAGGATTCATATTCTTACTGAAATTGTCAGAATTAGAGATGTAATTAGAGACAGAGGGATTAATTCAAATTAGAGGGATTAGTCTCCAACAATATGAGGTAATCCTGCACATGTAACTGGCATGTGATTTAAAATTTAATGATAAAAAATACAACGTTGTGCATCTGAGGGAAGTGATCAAATGCTAATATGAGTTTTGGGAGGACAGAGCTGGGGAAAAAAAGAGGAAGTTAAGAATCCGGGTCTGATTATCACCTTAAATTTTGAACACACAAGTTATTGTGAAAGAGCTTTGGGTACATCTAACAGGATTCTGTATGAAAAGGGTGCAGTCTGCAGAAAACCAGGGTCATTATTCCAGCATATCATGCACCAGGAGACCTCATCAAGAATACCAAATGCAGTTCTGGAGTCCATTTAGGTATAAAGGTATGAGGCTTGTTTAAAATGTATAAACAAGGTCACATTGAGAGGCAGATTGGTGTCACAAATGACGTATCCTTCTGGGAAAAGGAAAGAAGGAACAAGGATACATCCCATGAACACATCCCATAGTGGGGCATGCAGGTGGGAAGGAAGGCGAACACAGTAATGATTAGGGATAAACAAGGGTATACATAATAACTTGAAGATTATGATTCAAGTCAGGCTCATGGAAATACTACTTTTAATAAAAAGGTAGGTTGGGGCTCTGGAAAAGCTTACTTTAGAGGATGGAACATAAATATACCGAAGAATTCAGGGGCTTCTGTGACTGAAGTAAAAGGAGCTGAAGCAGGACAACTGAAGAGCAAGTATCTGTAATTGTCAAAAAAACTTAGAATTTTATTTTTTCTTCATTGGTTTATTCATAAGTTTTTTTTCATTGGTTTATTCATAAGTTTTTTAGTTAAGCATAAATAATAAACACCTAAAGGGCATAAACAGGAAACTTTAGTTGCAAAGACATAATAAATAATTTGTGCTGGTTATGCTACTATGTGAACAATAATGATAAAAAGAGGTGCAATTTCAGCTGTATAGGGCCTGAGTGATCCGTTTCCACTAAACAGAAACAATTAGAGTTCTGAAAAGTTAGGCTAGAGATACGCTTTATCAAGAAAATACTTACTTGATCTGCTGGCTGAGTTCATTTTCCTGGATTTGGTCAAAGGTACTCTTGGCATTAGTGACACTCTGTGTGAAGTAATTCCAGAGGTTGTCAGCCAGCTGTTGAGCATTAAGTTCAGCCTGGGAACCTGTGCAGAGACAGAACATGAGGATACAATGATTTAACAGATTTCATGGTACTGTTGAGATCTGCTATATCACCACTATTGCAATAAATATCCAGTGCAATGGCATAATTATCATTAATTGTAAGAAATTTAAATATACATCCTAACACATAAATCAACATGCATTTACTATCACTCTGTCTGCAATATCAGATAAGAAAACTCCTACCCATTCATGTCATAACGTATTTTAGCATAGCCATCGATACAGTACTAAAATAGTACAAAAATTACCTAATGCTATTAAACAAAAATTAAAATTTACCACAGAAATAAAGTAGAAAGGGACTCACAATATAGCCAGTTTGTAAATACCTACAGAAACAATGAAAAGGTATATTCAAGACACCATATACAGCTACTATATCTCACTAAAGTGAATAAGAAACAATAACAGCCAACAGCTGTACATAGAGATGTTTCTAGAGTAGTGCATGAAATATCACATACAGCTTGCAGTATTAGGGAAGATTAGGGAACAGTATTTCACAAATCACAGAAACAATGAAAAGCTATATTCAAGACACACCATATAAATCTACTATATCTAGATCAGGGGAGGTCATCGTGCCTCTTTACTCATCCCTCATCAGGCCCATAATTGAGTACAATGCCCCTTTTGGGATGTACCTTACCAGACGCCTGCAGCAACCGGAAAGACCCCAAAAGTACCTCACTAAGAGGATCAAAGGGCTCAAACAGATGTCATATGCTGCCCGGTTAAAGAAACTCCAGCTCTACTCAGTGGCATACCGCCTGTTCAGAGGTGATCTGTGCCTGACGTATAAAGCCATGTCCAACCCGGAATTAATGGACATGCTGCACCTCAGAAAATCCAAACCCCATCGAGCTACGTGCTCGAGAGACTTGAATCTCAGCACTGAAATAAATAGGACATGCTGGAGGGACAGATTCATAACCCAGAGGCTCCCTTCACTCTGGAATAAAATCCCAGTCCAGGTTAGGCAGAGTCCCTCTGACTCTCTTCAAGAGGAATCTTGACGAGTGGATGGGAGATCGTAGGTTTACCCCGGGTATCACTTCTGTGTCACTGTTAGACAGAGGCACAGTATACTAACCTCAAAAAAGGGCATAGCAAAATAAATTTAAAATGGGTGGCGAAAGCCAAGCACATTCTGGCTAGGCTTATAAATGCCCTAGGGCAGATAGCCTAGTATGAACCTATGAACCTATGAATCACTAAACTCATTTCTTAAACCTGCAGCCAAGAAATATGATGCAACACATCATACACCTGACCCCCAACATATCATATATCTATATAAATAGAAAGATATAAATATAGATATGTAAACATTGCAAGCACATACATACACAGCTTGTTCCTGTTTTGATAGTTAATAAAGTAGCACTAACATTGCTGCAGTACACAGTAACAGAACCCAAATTATCTATACAGATGTGAAGTATCTTATCTCAAACTGCTGACTGCTTGGGAACTGTGGATTACTAGTGAATATTGTAAACCAAATTAAATCTGGGTGGCAGAATTTTGTTCCATATGATTAGGTTGTACAGCCCATGTCCAGATATTTGATCTGCCTATCCTGCATTTTTCTTTATTTTTCTGTCTGTATCTCCCTTATCAGTTCATAATGGTTGGATCGCATTCTATAGTTTGCTGTTATTTTTACAGCAAACTTGTCTGATTAAACCCATGGAAGCATGCTTGTGCCTACGTTGTTGAGGATAGGGAAAAATCTGACTTTGGAAGCCTGAATTAGAAAATGGTGCCCATGCACTGGCCAAGCAAACCATTCTGTGAACCACATAATATTTTTTATGCTTCTGGGTCATCGGATACAAAATATCAAGCTCATATATCTCCATCGATTAGTTCACATCACAAAAGCCAGACTCATTGCATGAACAAAGAATCCTATAAGAGGTTCTACTCTCCTTCTGTGACTGGCACACAACAAACCTGGCCTAGTCCAGGCTTTCTAGCTGTCCCTATTTTGGAGAAATGTTCCTATTTTAAGGCCTGATTTAGCCTTGCACATAATGTATCTACTTTTGGAGGTATATCCCTATTTTCAGGCTTAATTTTCTGAATTCTCCCATAATCACACATGACTTTTGAATCTGTCTATTGCACAGAAAACCACACAATGTGAACATGCAAGTGGGACCAACAGTTTAAAGAAAAAACACACCCTACTTATCCTTTTTTCAGAAGCAAAAATAAAATAACCTTGCGTGGCAGAATTTTGTGATGCAGTTCATTTACATCTACAATTTTTACACAAGACTTTTAGATAACATGCTTATATTTTTCCATAATTTTGTCAATCTGATTTTTTAAATGTGTATCTGAGTACTATCTTAAAATCCTTTTAGAAACAGGACCAGTTATTTGTTATTCAAATTTTATGTTAGATGCCCAGATTTTTGGCTTGATGCACCTTCTTTTTAAGGGCCATTATACCTAGTTTCAATGTCTGCAGGTGAGTGGTACAGCCTAGTCCTAAACCTCTATCTCCAGCATAATAGCCAGTGATCCTCTCATTAGGATCATGGGCAGTAGTATAACAGCCTACTAGCGAGGAGGCAATAGGCCCCATCATCACTGATGATTAGCTGGGAATAGTCTGTCCTGCACTCTGAATATTACTTAGAATGTTAAAGCATGAAAAGAAATAGCTTACCTGTGATGGCAATGATTGCCAGAGTGACTGTGATGGTCTTCAGAAACATTTTTATTCAAGCTGCTGAGCAGATTCAGCTACAGATCCTAACGAAATGAAAAATAATCATACACAAATTAGCAGAGGTTTAACTACTTACTATTTATTTATATTCTGCCTAAGATTCATAGGTCTTTTTGGCTATTTTCCCAGTGGCAACCTAATAGTAATTCAGTAAGCTTGGTCAAGTCACCAGAGAAACTTCCCTTCTCTTTACCTTCAAATATTATACAAATTTTGATGTACACCTGAACAGGAATGGGATATTCTAATGGCTTATCCATAGGAAAGCACTTAAGGAAAAACCCTCCCTACAGGTGCAGAACTGTAGTATTGCTAAAGGAATATAAAGACAAATACATGTTAGGAATCCACAACTGTTTTTGTTAGCATCAAAGGGGTATGCAAATCTATGAGTCACCAGCAGCAACTGTGCGTGTGTGTGTGTGTGTGTGTCTGTATGTGTTTAATATATACACACATATATTGTGGGGTCAAGTGTACAAATCTCCACTCACAAATGATGCTTCTCAGATGAGAATGTCTTGGAAACATTACTCATCCTACTAGAATGCTTGGAATGTCGATGTAAATGCCAGTTTAATATTAAGAGATATCTTTACTAGTGTTATACTAATAAGCTATTAAGGCAGTCTATGTATTAAAACTTTAAGGTAGTTTTGAAACATGTTCATTTCCAGGACAGTAGGAGGCTTGGAGAGATAACTGAATACCATCTACTGCTTACATCTGATGGTTCTCACAAGATTCTAAAGAGTTGTTGGAAAGACCCATTCCCTTATATAATTCACAACTCATTACTTTATACCATTAACTAAATGTGTAAATAATTCAGATATTACTACCATGTGTAGCATCTGCCTATTCAGACGTGCAATGTATATATTTTCAGGACTAGAATCCATTCATTCATTTACAAAATGCATTCAAATATACAAAATACACAATGGCTAGCAGAGAAGTTCAGATTTATTCTATTCCTGCAGCCTTTTAACTTACTCTTAGCTTTGTATCATATGGTGAGATTTAATGTAATGAATGAAAGACAAAATCTACATCATTGTGGTCAACATGTTAGCAGCGTATAATGAAATCCCATTGCTACCAAGATATCACAGTGCTTCCAGATGAAATCAAACCTGCAGAAGAATAAATCATGATCAGCTCTCAGCACATCTCCGTGGCTTACAAAACACCAAGATGGTAATTTCTTAGCCCTTCAAAGTAATTTCTTAATCCCAGTAATGCATTTTGTCGAGATGGTATCAGCTCTTGGACAGTTATGACCCCATCTTCATCCTATGCATTGTATGGCAACAGCTCAACATAATTTATGCTCAGTATTGCAGAAAACATTCTTGCCATAGCTTAATGCCTTTGTAGTTTGTTATTTTACCAACAGCTCTGCTAACAATTCAAGGTTATGCTAACGATCTCAAAACAAGAAGCTGGTGCTTTACAGGATTGCCTCTCTGGCCAGCGCATTGCAGGAAACTTCCCTGTAACTGCACTTATATGTGCTTCTTTTTAATGCAGAGTCTCAGGTTTGATTCTGTGGTGGGCAGAAGGAAGACATCTAACTATGAAGCAAACTGAAACATTGATTCTGTTACAAACAGGAATATTAAGGATGATGTACTTTAGAATAAAAGTAAAGCTTTGCAAAAATAAGTTCTGTGATTAGAAAAGCTCTTTAGATTATAGCACATCCCAAAAGGAACTTCCAGTGCTTGAGTCTTGTGGTTTAAAATCCTCTGCTCCAGAGATTTAGTGGAGACAAAACCTTAGCTTCATTTTTAGCCATCCTGTTGAATGCTCAGTGTCCAGACCAGGGCTACTATGAAGGCACTACAGTACCAAGAAAGCAGATAACAGTACCTTTAGCAGTACATGAATAAGGAGGTGTATGCCACATGGCATTACGGAAGAGCATCAGTGCAACTTTGGCACACCGAATACAGTGTCTTCACCTCAGCTAGGACTGCTGTCAGCAGTGATATATCTTGACTAAGTCACATCTGTGAATATACACACTAGAGAGCTTACAGCACTTACAAATTATATAAAAAGCCACTGAGAAATAAAGGACAAATAAAGCCTCATGCTGTCCAAGCAACCTTACCTTTCAGAGAATTTCTGTTATTGTCTTCTTCGTGTTTTGAGAAGTATTGACTGTCTGGGTTTAACTATTTATCTACTGAAAAATAGGACTCTGTCACCAGATGACAAGGTGATGTGTTCACAAAGGTCTTTTACCTGGACTTTGATGGAAAGCACAACGTGGAACTCCCGACACAGCCAGTCTGCTTCTTTCTTCTGCCAAATATGATAGTAATAACATCATGAGCAACAGCTGATAAAATAGCTATAAACAGTGTCAACACATGTAAAAATACCTGTGTGCATTCCAAAATTTGAATGCATTCCCAGCAAAATGCTGCCTTCCTGTATGTTAGCATTAGGCTGTTTTATTTTTTCCTGTGTGTTCTTCTGTCTACAAACTCTGATAAATTCAAATACAGCAGATTAATAAGGCAGGAGAATACTGTGGAACCACCAAACAGAAATAGGATCGATGATCTGTGCAGGCATGGCAGCCCTTCCTTCTTATGCTTTAAAAATTCAGTGCCATTGTACTTAAGAATCTCGTTAGTCTGGTGTTAACCCTTCTCATGCTGTATTAGCTACCATTCCCCTAGTTAATCCTGTGTCTTCCTCAATTACAAAATAATGCTCAGTGCTACTGTCTCTCAAGAATATGTTAAAACATATATCACTCTATAATTTGCACTAGGGTACCAGTGTGTGTGTGTGTGTGTGTGTGTGTGTAGCCTCTCTTTTCCCTCACTGATTATTTGTTATCAGCTCCCCTCTGACCGATTGGCCCATTTATTCTCCATCTCCAGGGCAGGTATTGACATGTCAGTGTGGGGGCCATCATTCAGAAAACCAGCCAGGGTGGTTTGTGTTTTTTTGTTTTTAAGCCCCAACTACATGCATGCACTCACTGTGGTGCCCGGGTGGGGGCATCCAGTAAGGTCTTGGCAAGGGGTATCTCCTCAGCTCAGCAAAGGGCATATCCCATCATGTGGCCCTATAGTACCCTCCAAAGCACTGATGGTGGTTTCTCTGACCACCATGGAACTCACACATCTCTTGTACCATCCTGCGTGCATATAGTGTGCATGTGTATATGTTTTTTCAAGCATTTGACAATGTGTGCATACTCACAGGAAATCCATAACAATAAAGCACTCAAAACAAAACTTTTTTTATTTTTATTTCAAATGCCTGTCTGACATATAACCACAAGAGAAGTGATTACTCTAAAATTATGCTCTTACTAGCTTATTAGTTAAACGCATATAATGAAGGATTAAACTAATTTATCAGGAGATATATGCTTTGATGAAGAAAATCACAGAATTCTATTATCTGGGAGTGATTTTTTTTTGATATCACAATTTTGTTCAACAGTAATAGTAAAATACTCTGCTATAGGTCAGTTGCTTCACACAATATAAAAGGGAAGCCATTTCTGCACCTTCCCACTGATGTACACTGTTTCATTACTTAACACCATGCTTCACAGGTAAGTCATTTCAAGAGATAAGTTTTTGATATGCTATGTGCATCCCCCCCCCCCCAAAAAAAAACACAAACCCACAAATATATGGTTTTGGTAGAATTAAATCAGCATCTTTGATATTTATTTTCTCGGTTAATCATGCTTTTGCAGGATTGTTGCTGTTTGCCCCCCCTCCCCCATACACACACATACAGATGTCACTGTGATAACTGTCACTATATAAATATGAAGGTTTAGATATTAACTCTGCCCATTTGAAGAAATTAGCATAAAAAGACTGTGTATGAAGCACATATCTTTACGAATAGTTATATGAAAGACTGTACTGTGCATTTCAGTATGAATGAGCATAATTATTATCACTGTGAAAAATCACTGTGAGGTGTTGTTTTTTAAATGGTTAATGGATTCTGATATCCCTACTATTTGATTATGGGAGACATGTAGATGGTCATTTTGGTGATTTAATATTTGAATTGTTCCAGTGTTTGATATAGTGGTTTAGTGCATGAGTGGCTGGACCTTTTTTATTAGGTCATTTGAAATTCTATTACAAGTAGACCTGGTCATTCATTGCTGATTAATGTATTCCATGGTAAAATTATAATTATATCACTTAAGTTTAGAAATATTTGGCTTAAAATCTGTTTGACTATCAAGAAACTGTTCTGGTCAGAAGTCGAATTCAATAACATAGGAATGTAAAAATGTAAAAATGTAAAACAGTAAAAGAAAAGGGTTATATCTGTAGAGTAAGATAAATTCTGATAATGAAATGTCAAGGCAAATGCCTTGTATACATTAAGAAATGAAAAGTCTGAGTCACATTTTGTAATACTAGAAAATATTCCAGCAAAATATTACTGGTATTATAGTGAACCGTGAATGCATATTTTGTCCTAAATAAGGATCAGGGAGAAGTATAGGTTCTCTTTTCAAGCAGCAAATGTAAGGCCGAAATCTAGTCCTGGGTGGGTTACCAAGACCATTGCAGGGCATGCATACACCCTCATGCAAACACTGTGCACGTGCTTAATCAGTGGAGCATTGCCACTTCACTGATTAGTATAGATTTGAAATGTATGAGAAAGACAGAGGCTACAGTGAAAACCCACACAGAAACAAGGAAGCATGCAGACTTCACACAGAAGGCAGCTATGCTGGAATCAATCCAGGCAATGGCTGCAATACTAACTAATCATTACACTATTGTGTTAATGCATTTGTGTATCTATTTTCTCTGGAGATGAGGATGAATAGTTTAATCCATGAATCAGTCCTTTCTAAAGATGAGTATGAATCTTCTTATAAAAGTCAGAAAATGTGAAAAAATATGATGAGGGTAATGAAGTAAAAATTAAACATTGATGCTTTCCTACTTGCCTGTTAAAGAGAGCAGTTTAAGGAATGGGTAGTGAAAATGATTCAAGATTTGTTAGGGAATATATACATTTCTTCAGAAGGGATAGCTGAGGAATGGGATAAAATGAAAATGAAATTTAAAAATGTAGAAAAAAGTGAAAGAGGTATGGCAAAAGAAGCAACAGGAATTATTTAAAGGATTTATCAAAGGTTAAGGTATTGCAGAGGAAGGGGATTCACACAGAACAAGAAGAGGAGCAATTGTTGAATGTTAAGGGAAAAACAAGGGAGTATTTGGATAACATGCATTACTTTAGAATGGTCACAGTTAAGCAAATATTTTGATAACCCCATAGCATGAAACCTATTAACAAAATGACTTAGGCAACAGAAAATAGAAAGAAGTGCTGCAGGCTACGGGAGCCTATGAATATAAAAATAACCAGAGATCCTACTGAGGTATTAAAGATATTTTGAAGATTCTTTGGAAATGTGCATAGGCCATAGGAATAGGAGAACCAAAGAAAAGGGGAAAATATTAAGTATAGAGGAAGGTGAGACTCAAGCATTAATAGCAAAGATGTGAGAGGATGAGATAAAAAAATGGTGAGGTAGAATCAGTCAACACAGAAGACTCCAGGAACAGAAGGTATTAATGTGAAAATTTGAGTCAGGAAAGAAGAAAGTGGTAAAGATTAGGAAGGTTTTGTTCAGAAATATTTCAGAAGGAAAGACAGTACTAGGATCTTGAAGGAAAGTTCTGGTTGTTATACTATTCAAATAGGGCAACAACTATTTAAACCCAAGTTCATATAGACCGCTTTCAATTAAAAAGTATGTATGTCTATAGTAGCTAAAATAATGGGTAAGGTGAAGCCAAAACTGACAGCTACGGCTCAAAGGGAGTTTGGGGGGGGGGGGGCAAACATTTGACATTAACAGAACAGCGGTGATCCAGAGAGAAGCAGACTGGAAGAAGGCTTAAGATTTTTGCCTATGAGTACTTGAGAACATGTTTTTTGGAAATAATAATGAATTGATACATTTTAAAAATTACTTATAGGGTACTTTGTCAAAAATACAGTGGGAGGAAATTATTTTAACTAAGGAAATGATTCATTTGAGCTTGGATACAGAAACTGAATTGCCTAGATACAGTAAGGCCCTGTTAAGTTTAATGCAATTGCCAGCTGAGAAAGCAATTACTAGAAAATGGAAATCAAAAGTAAAACTGTAACTTGAAGTGCTGAATATTGTAAAGGAGATAAACAAGCTGGAGGCGGGATCTTTAGAAAGGGGAAGGAATAAACTATATAGAAATAAGTGGATTTCATGGAAGCAATACATACAGAATAATGTTTAAAAAGAGTGGAAGTTCATGTAAGGCAGGATCTGAGCAATCTATGTAATGTTAAACTGAATAATTGCTAAGACAAAAAGCATAACTGCATAATGTGAACAAAGGGAAAAAATCATTATACTGTCTTGTTTTCTCTTAAAACTGAATGTTCACTCATGTCACTATGCAATCTTTGATACTAATAAAGATATTTAAAAAATAGTGCTGCACAACTGGATGTCCGGATTTGTCAAGTATAAAGTGATGTCAGTTCAAGCATTGCAAAAATATGTTGTTTGTATTTTCCACAAAAAGACATTTAGTTATTTGCAGAGGCTTCTCAACAACTGTTTCTTAGAAACTGCCTAAGCATTGTACATCTCTTAAATTGCACCCATTATCCTAAGCTAACTGTAACATTACTACTTATCTTCAACTTCTTTTCTCAGCCCTCATGTATAAAACTCACTGCTGAGTACGTCTGCTAGCCCATGACTGGTTCATTTAACTCTGCAAATCTGTATGCTAGCCCATGCCTAATTTGTTTAACTCTGCAAATCATCTGTATGGCCTTCCTAGGCTGGGCTAGGCATCTTATGATCCTAGTATCTGCTTACCTAGTAATTATCTTCATCTGTTAGCATTGAATTTGCTGTATACAACATTAAAGCATTGTATTCCCTGGACAGTGTACTTTACCTTCATTTGAGTACTGTAATGTAGCTCTTTAGGCTAGTTACAAACTAGAGTCATGGCAAAGGAAAAAAATTAGAGAAATGGCCCCAAATTATAGGCACTTTTTAAATTAGATGCTGGTACTATTAACTTACAACTTATTAAAATAACTGAGTTTTAGGAGTGATAGATCAAATGTTTGAGGAAAAAAATCGAGGTGTCCCTCTAAAATGTGGGCAGTTGGCAGGTAACCAACTACAAACTGGATTATGCATGTACATGTTGAAAATGCTGGACATTGTTTCTGTAAATAACAGGTGCTGGCTTATGTAAATATACAGAGCAGCTGATACTTTAATGGGTAAAACTATGGTTCATTTTCTGATTCTTTGAGCTTAAGTAGTGGTGCTTAAATTTAAGTAGTGAAAGGTGAGGCCTTCTGTGCATTAAATTAGACACAAGCAAGTTAGACCCAATTAACCTGTCAGTTAAATGTACCTAACAAAAGTGAATCTTAAGGTCAGGAGCTTAATGAAAATGTCAGCTGCATTCTGTAAGAAACAGAAAGTCAAATAGTTTGGATCATATAGCATTGCTTATCATTGTTATCAAGGGCGTTATATCAATCAGCAGCCTCAGGTAAATATGTTTGTTATACAGTAGCTAAGAAAATGCAAGCAGAGCAAAAGGCACAGCAGAAATTGTTGAAAGAAGATGTGTTTGTAAAAGGTGGAGAGATGTAAATAAAAATGGCATGCACTTTGAATGCAGACTAGAAATAGTAAACAATGGCTGATATTTGCTATATTTTATGACCTTTAGACATTGTTGTTGCTTAATGGCTAATTTAATTTTACTATCAACAATTATTTCTTAGATGTTAAAAATACAGTTTATACAGTTTTCCCATTTTAAGCAGCATTTTTATTTCACAAATACACATTTTGAACCTACTGAATGCACTGTTTATACCAATCAGTTTTAAGAGGTACTGTTTTGAAGTCTTTCTTGCACCAGTTTTAAGAAGTACCATTTTGAAGTCTTTCATACACAGAGTGGTATCAGTGTTCCCTACCCTAATGAAGACTGTTTCACTTGTCTGGGTTAGCTGCCCCCCAATACTTCTTCATGAACACAAAAACATGCCCTGGGATTCCAACAGTATCAGTGCGATGGAGAAGCCTAAGCTTACAAGGTTTCTGCATTGCTCTTCACATCTGTAATTCATAGACAGCTCTATCGCTGAGCTTTTCCCCTCGGAGGCCCCAGTGCAGAGAGTGGTCTCACCGATAGAGCAGCACACTGCTGCAACAGTCCAGAGCAGTGGCCAATGCTAGTTAGCCATGTGTCCTTCTATGGAAATGCCCACAGATCCTGATATGCGCAGCTTAGAAATTGTTCTGCCAAGTAAAATTTGACTCTAGGAGAAAATGATGACCATAAAGTCAAGGAGGTCGCTCATTCACTCCAGTGGGAGTACTCATAGTGCAAGTAAGTTCAGTAAGCACTTGAGAGTAGTGTGTGTGTGTGTGTGTGTGTGTGTGTGTGTGTGTGTGTGTGTGTGTGTGTGTGTATGGGTATGTGTTAGATTGTGCGTGAGGGTATGGGTAAATGCTTCCCTAAGTGTGATTGAGTGCAAGGCTTGTTTGCTGAGGGTCTGTGAGTTTAGGAGTGTGTATATTTGTATATTGTTCTGTGCATAGGAATGTCTGGGAGTGTGCATGTGCGCATATGTTAGGGTGCCTTTGTTAACATGCTGCATAGGCCACCACAGAAAACACTAACACAGTCAAGTCTAACAACTGTAGTGTTTGATTCAGAAACATGATAATGAGCCAATGAGGGCTTTCTCATTGCTACTATACTTTATTCTGAATTACAGTTTCAAACATTGTGGGCAATTAGCACAAGCAGTGAAGATTTTGATGAATCCTAGGGGTTATTACCTTTTTCCTTCATATTGTCATTCTGGCTGCATTACCTCTTTGTTAAGCCTTAGCACTTTCTTCTTACCTTTTCTTTGTTTCTTAATGCAGGTATTAATGGATCTATCTCCCCTCCTAATATACTTTGTTATTTTCCCCTCAAAGTCTGTGATTCACAGATTACCATTTCTGTCTCCTACTTTAATCTTTTTTTCATCTATTTCTACCTCTCCTGCTCTTCACATTTCTTTAGTGTTTCCTGAATGTGATCCTTTTCTTCTGAACCTTTGCAGCCACCTCTTTAGCTCATTTGCTATTTATAAAACTCATCACTGCCATGACAGCTTGTGTTATCCCAGTCTTCATCCACTCTCCTGATTGCTTCTTGTGTGCTGCTAAGTGGTCTTCAGAGATACAGCCAAACTGAGCCTGTCAAAATTCCAGGTCCCACATTTTGGCACAGTAACATTTTTGTGAGCATGTGCAGTGAACCACACTGAATAATGTTCACATCTTTCTAAGTGTCCATCAGATTCTGAGTCTGAGGTCCTCTTTCCACCACATGACAGTACTATGTCTAACATATACAGGATTATGATCAGGTTTCTTATCAAAAATAAGTTGCTCTGTTCGAGAAATGGATGAGGAATTCACCTCAAGAAGATGTGAGGATGCTGCTGTTTTGGCTCTAGAGTGAAACTAAAGCCTAACAGCACTTAAAGATGCTTAAGTAAAAGCCATGCAGAAAGCAATTAATTGTGTAGAAAAAAATGTCTTTAAAGACAAATGAAGCTGACTGATACAGTGGCAATAGGCCATACATCACACTGCATAACCCACAGGTAACACTGCAGCAGTCTTAATCTATGTGACATTATAGAAAAGGTATCACTACCTGAGTGTCATAGTCTAGTGGTGTACCAGATGCTGCCTCTTTGTGCAGCCATACACTGTGCAATTGCCTGCCACATGGGATCTCATGACTGCTGCTAGCTGGCCAACATCAGTATTGTCACTGGTCAAAGGAACAACAGAGAACTGCAATGTCAAATGATAGCATTGAGCACCATACAAATAAATGTTCATGTTGTGCAGGAAGCAACTCACCGTAACCATCCTGCATGCAGTAACAAGGCCATACTGAAGGCTACCCCTAGACTCATCCATGCAATTGAAAAGGGTTTTCAGCAAACCAAACACTTGTTCATTGAAAGTCCATATCTAGGACAGGGCAGTGTTGAATTGCTTTTCAGCAGTTTTCCTATGGTTACAGACTGTTGTCATTAGCCAAGGTTTGAGGGGGTAGCACACATCACCTGGAAAAGAAAAAAAGGGGGGAGATGCAACAAAAATGGTGAATACTGTATGGTTTGTATGTTTTTTTTTGGGAGGTAGGAAAGGTATTTCTGAGATACAATTTTAAATGAAATATTGAATAAAGTATTTGAATTATTATAATATAAGATCCAATACCCAATATTACTATAATTATACTATAAGAGTGAATAACGGTATTGGTATGATGAAAATTACTAGCTGTTTATACTACATTTTTAAAATCAGAACTAATTGGAAGGATAACTGAAAACTAGATAATGTAGCTTCTATATAGCGCTATGTTCTGAAACATTTCCTCTGTACAGATGTATACACTGTATTACTGCGGTTTCTCTGGACAGTATACATCTTGCTAAACTTACTTTGACCTTACATTCATAAACTTTATTACCATCTCTCTTCTCTTAGGAAGTCCATTGAACATGTGGGAGAAACAGACAAATGCAGGTTTTGTAGAATTGGAAACAGTTGCACACTTCATTGCTGGTTGTGACATGCTAATGGCAGAAGGACTGTATACTAAAAGACATAATAATGTGGCAAGACTGTTGCACTGGGGATTGTGCAAACATTATGGTACTGAAGTGGTTGAAAAACTGGAAACATGAACCACAAAGCATCATAGAAAATGATGAGGTCTATATCACATGGGATCACCCATTACCAATAGTTCAAAAGATAGATGCTAGAAAAATGGATATAGTGGTCCATGAAAAGAAGACAAAAGTAGCATTGATCATTGAAATCGTCACACCCAGTGACTATAATGTCTTGCATACAGACAGACACAAAGTCAGAAAATATCAGGATTTACAGGCAAAAATGAGAGCAATGTGGAAGAAAGATACCCAGACAGTTCCAATAGTAGCAAAGGGTCTTATAAAAAAGAATTTACAGTCATATTTAGATATGTTACCAATACATATAACCCCTTTCAAATTGCAGAAGGAGTCATAACTGGGCACATTGCAGGTGCTGCGAAGAGCACTTCTGGTTGACATCAAAGAGTGAAAAAATACTCATTTCATGAACTTTAATCTTACTTTGACTTAGGAATGGGGTCCATTCCCATCATGGTATTAGAAATCCAAAAGACTTGGAGAAATTCAAAAAGTGAGTTACCCCATATTCTCTTGCTGTGACTCACTGTGGTTCTTCCTCCATCTCCAGGAATTTGTATTACCTTTATTGCCTCCATATAATATTGCAGTTTAGTAGAAGCTCTCATTTCTTTGCTTTCAGAGCCTGTGGTCACTTCATCCACCCCTGGCTCTGACACAGAAGGAGCTCTGCCACAAGAACCAATTCTCAAACATTTTCACTGAGAATATTGTTGAGCAATGTAAGCAAGTTTAACATGAAGAGCATTGCTGTGTATTTAACTGTAACCAGTAAAATACGTGCCTGCCTTGTGCTGGAAAATGGCTTTGACATTCCCTCAAAAGAGTAGTCCTTGCATTCTAAGGACCACTTAGTAAGTGAGCCGCTGTCCTTTCTCTTGACCAACAGATTACACTGTAATTGCAATTACCTAGTCTCCCTGGTTTCATAGTTTCTGCATTCTGTATCAGCTATAAAATGATTGCTCTCTGCAATAATTGGCCTGAGGGTGGGAGGCTCATTATGCTCCAGCATCCCACCCCCTGATATTCTACCATTACACTTCCCACATACACCTTTCACCTTTGACACCCACTCCCTAACCACCTCAAACAACTTTACTGCAATCACACAAACACTCCTGTTTCTATTTTCCAACTTCCATCTAACATTTAGCATCATTCCCAACAACCTCTGTCACTGCCATACTAGATGGGAATATATCTATTCATGCTGAAAACCCTCCCCAACAGTTGTTATCTATTAGTCTACATTTCAACTTCTTTTCCCAAATAAACCCTCACTACTTATCTTAATTCTATTATCATACCCTTCTTTCAATCCCCTCTATTTCTTACATTTCAGAAACATAAGCGAAGATACCAAAACAACCTATCTTCCTTCAGAGAAATTACTTCCTTCCTACCCTCTTTCTACCAGATTTCAGACTCCATCACCACTAAATATCCTACAGCCCTGCAACCTCTTGTTCCTTCCCGATTCCTGCTTCCCCACTACCTGCCATCAGTGAAACACCAATCCCCTTACTTACTCTACTCTTCACCTTAGCCTTTATCCTTCCCCTTCTACTGGGCCATCTCTCATCCTGCCATGACTCAATAATAGCTCCCAACATCTCTCCAACTCTGTCCCAACCACCTATCCATACTTCATACCTAAATTCTCCACACATCACACCAAACCTATTTAATGACTCCCCTCACCTTTGCCGCAAATATAGACTAACTTCATTTCAACTCAACTCAAAATAAAATTATATGGAAAAATGCTCTCCAAAAAAGAATAATGCCTCCGTATACTAAAATTAACCTAGGAAGAGACAATCACCCATTCTCCCTAACCCTGATTCCACCTACCACAACCATCAAGACAATTCCTTTCCACACACTACTCTAAACCATAACAGCTTCCCCTACCCCCACTTTGGTAATCTAACTTTTGCCACCATAAATATTAAAAATGTAATAAATAAAACTACTGAAGTACATGCCTGGATTACCCAACACAAGCCTACTATTCTTGGTATAACTGAAACATGGCTTAAACCCAGTATATGACTCCAAAATTACACCCCCAGCAGTAATGTCATCCTTAATGACTGCACCTTACAACAAACCAGTAACACAATTCAGTTCATCAGAACTTCTTATCACTTTCCTGAAAAATAAACACATTTATATTACTGTCCTTTACATCTCTGTTGACAACAATACATCTGCAATAAAAGATATCCCACAGTGGATGTCTAACAATTCCACATGAAAAAATGCTATTGAGGGATGTCAATATTTAGTTGGACATAACCTCAGACTCCTCTACATCTGGCATTTACTTTAGTGGTTTCATGCAACTAATTAATAGTCCTACACATTATAGCAATACATCAAATTCCTTATACTATACCCTAGTATCAAACCCCAGCAAATTCACCACTACAGGTACAATGTCAGACTCTCTGTGACCATCTCCCAATCTATATAACTAGAAATGTCACACATCCACTCAAACAGCATGCTTATAAAACATGCAACCTGTCCAAGTTTAACCCAGAAATATTCATTAGTACCATATCATCTATTAACTGGAATATCCTAAAAATCCTTCCCTTAGATAATGCAGTAAATTAATTATGTCCATCTTTCCTAAATATCCTGAATAATACTGCAACCGTAGAAGAAAAAGATTAAAAAAAATACAATTTGTTTTTCCAAAAAGAGTAAAATGCTAATGCAGGATAGAAAAAAAGCATGAAAAGAATGGCAAAAATATATAAAACACCACCATATCGTGAAAACGTTTATACTAAAAAGCAAATAAATGAAAACAAAAACCTATACAATAAGAACTTTCAAAATAATAGTGGACACAACCCTAAAAAAGTCTGGTCAGCCATTAAAGAAATTCTACATCTCAGCCAAAAATTCAGTCCTAACCCCTTTCCTTATAACTCACGACTGAAAAAATAAATTAAACTCTTATTTTATAGATAGATAGCATAGCATCCCTAACTGAGGTTTCGCCAGCATATAATCCCAATGATGTCCAACAGCCATATGTCACCACATCCACTTTCACCTCCAAATCTGTACCCACATGCTATATAAACAAAATCAAACCATGCTCTGCTTCAGTAAGTGCCTGAAAATAGCAGCCAATAGTATTGCCTATCCTTTCTCGATCCTTATACATTGGTTAATTCAGGAATCCCATATTCCAGCTCTCTGGAAAAAAAAATCAGATTATCCCTCTATACAAAGGAGGAAATTAAGCAGACATCACCAACTTTAGACCTATAGCAGTCTTATCACCCTCTCCAAAATACTTGCAAACTGTATTCATAAACAATTGTTAAACTGTCTTCTGCAGGAAGAACTCCCATTCCCTCACACAACACTGTTTCTGTCCCTCCAATAGCACTAACACTGCATGTCTAACCTTTATAGATACTGTCAGTAAAGTTAGAGATAATGGCAAACTATTCTCCTCCTTATTTCTAGATTTGTCTAAAATCCTCCACCCAGTTTGTTACAGCAAACTTCTACTTCAGATATCATCACTAGGTATGTTTCAGCACACCCTTCTATGGTTCAAAAGCTACTTGTCCAATAGATAGCAGTAAGCAAAATGGCACTCCACTGTCTCTCCATACCTCTCAGTCACCACTGGTGTACCACAAGGCTCCATCCTTGGTCCTTTCCTCTAATATTCTCACCAACACTCGCCACACATCCACACAACAGGCCTCCCTAATACAGCATGCAGATGACTGAAATGCACCTCAGAGAACCTGGCACAACCTCAAGAAATTACTCAGGAAGCTTTAGTCACTGAAACATAGCTTTGTAACTCAGAACTCATGCCAGACAGGCGCACACACACACAGGCGCACACACAGGCGCACACACACAGGCGCACACACACAGGCACACACACACAGGCACACACACACAGGCACACACACACAGGCGCACACACACACAGGCACACACACACACACAGGCACACACACACACACAGGCACACACACACACACAGGCACACACACACACACACAGGCACACACACACACACAGGCAC